>NW_023458556.1:107002084-107004483 GCF_013731165.1 Rhagoletis pomonella | reverse complement strand
CAGACTTTCGACTTAGCTTAGGGAGATCTCTACAAAAAAAATGGAAATAATTCTTTTCACAGTTTTGTTTTTTTATTCAAAAAAATTTCTAAGTCCAAAAGGTTCAAAAACTTCGCTATTTCCATAAATATCGAAAATTTGGAAAAAATTCTCAAATAGTTTCGGCCTAGTTTAGCGAGAGACCTTAAAAAAATCTAAAATGATTACCTTTACAGTTTTTTACTTGAAAATATCACGAAAATTGGAAAATGTTATATAATATTCTCGATTTATTTTAACGTTATTTGTACAAATCACCGAAAATAAATTTTTTTCCCTACAAATCTATTTACAAAAAAGGCTTACACCAAAAAAGTTTTAAAGTTGAAAATCTAACAAAATATCACAAAAATCGAAAAAATTCTATATAACATTTTCGATTTATTTTCACGATATTTGTAGAAATAACCGGAAAAGAGGATTTTTTTTGTCAAAAAATGTTTTCACAAAAAACGCACACTTATGAGAGTTTTCTATTTGCAATCATTAAAAAAATATCACAAAAATCGGAAAATGTTATATAATATTTTCGACTTAAATGCATGTTACTTGTACAAATCAACGAAAAAATTTAATTATTATTATTAACAATTATTTTCACAAAAAATCTAACACTTTCCAAAATATCACAAAATCATCAATATTCATATTTAATTAACAGTCCAAACGCTCTCGTGAGATCTAACTCTGTTAATATTCTTCTTTTCTGCTTTGTATTTTGCTTTCGCTGTTAAGTATTCCAAATATTTGTCGCTCTTAAAATGCGCTTCGCCAGTTTTGTTGGCTCGAAAAATGTGGCATTCACAGTTCTTGGACCTTCTCTATAAATATACGTTCTCTGGGGAAAGTGGAGAGGGAAATTTTTGCTTCCTTTTATACGTGACTTATATTTTAAAAGAGTATATATATTACGCATATACCTCGCATAATTACTCATTTAGATTGGTTTTTGTATCTGAAACCCGTTAAACTAATCACATTTTCTTGCCAGCTACCAACAGGGTTGCTTAAGTAGCTAAAAGGAAATTTTACCCGAGTTGAGCGTTCTTTTGTCGCTCGCTTACAAAAAAATGCAGCTAGTATAAATGGTGGTCTGGACATACAACATTCAAAGCGGTCTGGACATACAACATTGCAAGTTGATAAAAGCGTTGTAAAATAATATATCTCAGTCCCATAGAATTTGTTTTGATAACTTTTGATTTTGAAATTATAGCAAAAGTCATTATAAACAATTTATGAGATTGAAAACGAAATACGTGGAACGCATGCAATACAAAGCATTAGATTTAATTGACAATATTCAAACTACATACATAACATAGACCTAAAATTTCTACAGCGAAAGTACAAATTTGAGATCGATTTTAAGCGGTCGTTATTAATATACCCACATACATACATATATTACTCTTCAATTTCAAATCAGGCCTATTACATGCGCCCCACGCTTTTCATTTTCAATCTCTTAAATTGTTTATAATGACTTTTGCTAAAATTTTAAAATCAAAAGTTATCAAAACAAGTTCTATGGGACTGAGAAATATTATTTTCTAATTTTAGTCCATTTATAAAAGCGTGGTACATTAAAAAGTTTTTTATAAATTTATTTTATACTTTTTAGTCTTGTCTGTATAAAATACTAGATACTAAAATAATTCAACTTGCAGTGAAAAGAGAACAGAAGACTATGCAAGCAAAATGTTGTTTGCTCACATTTAGTATATGTATGCCTACATATGTACATACATACATATAGCAGCAATTAATTTCATTTAAAGAAATGGCGTGTCGTCCATTTCCACAGTAGCGTATATAGTGCATATGTTTAACTTCTTCTGGCGAGACGAAATCTATCTCTAGAGTTTTTCTAATTGTATGTCTTTGATATGATACCTACGACGAGGTTGATATCTAGACTAGGTTTGCCATAAATACCTTTGCTATATTTATAGTATGTGGTGGTCTGGACATAGAACATTGCAAGTTGATAAAAGCGTTGTAAAATGGTAGAAGTGATAGCTATTTCGGAAATCACCTCGAGGCCGTTTATATCTATCACTTCTACCATTTTTTTCAAATTATTGTTGCTTTTCCACAATAAGTTTTTCATAAAAAACGGCCTCGAGCTCAATAAAAATTGTTGAATATAATTGTTATAAGGCCATAAAATAACAAAAACAAATAACTTAAGGACGAGCACACCTAAAAGTTAAACATTCTAAAAATAGAATTATTAACAAAAACCAACAACCACATTATCAAGTGTAAATCGTAGCGGAATAGCTGCGCGTGATTGTGTTGGCTTAGCAAATGAAAAAGTGGGAAAAAAGCAACGATAATCTACAAGGCTAACTTAG
>NW_023458556.1:106991802-107002074 GCF_013731165.1 Rhagoletis pomonella | reverse complement strand
AGGCTAACTTAGCACAGTGCGTAGGCAACTGGCTGAGTCAGTGGGATGGTCGGTTCGAATCCTACTGAAAGAAGTATGATGAGGAAATGTGGTGATTTCGGAAATAGCTATCACTTTACCATTTTTTCAAATTATTGTTGCTTTTCCACAATAAGTTTTTCATTAAAAACGGCCCCGAGCTCAATAAAAACTTGTTGAATATAATTGTTATAAGGCCATAAAATAACAAAAACATATAAATATAAATATATTTCAGTAATTTGCAAGAAAAATAAATGTATTCAAATGGATGACCGTTATGCTGAAATAATATTAAAAGAAATAATCTTTAAAACAAAAGGTCATACTGAGTTTATTAATAGAACCACAGATAAAAAAATAACAACATTTTAAAAATTCTTAGAATGAATTACCAAATTCACTTAAAGTTATTTCATTTACGCTCTCTATTCGTGCAACTTCGGCCTTCACAGAAACAGTTTTTATACCCGAGCGCACTTGTGCGCAAGGGTATATTAATTTTGTTCACATATCGGTTGTTTGTAACAGCCAAAACGAATCGAGATAGATATAGACAAATGTATACATAAATGATCAGAATGAAAAGAGAAATCGATTAAGCCATGTCTGTCTGTCCGTCCGTCCGTGTACACGATAACTCGAGCAAAAATTGAGATATCTCAACAAAATTTGATATGTAGGTTTCTATTTATCCAAGGTAGGTTGGTATTGTAAATGGGCGAAATCGGACTGTAACCACGCCCACTTCCCATATAACGGTAATTTTCAGAAAACCGAAAACTGCGATTATTTAGTAACTACTGGAGATTATTCACTCAAAATTGATATTTATAATAAGTTTTAGACGAAAAATAAGAATATTATAAATTTTCGGAAAATGGGCGTAGCCACGCCCACTTATGGTTACATGTGTATATCTTGGTAACCGCTATACCAATGTCTTCCAAACGTGGCACAGTTGTTGGCCTTCGCACAACATACCAAATGGCCGGAAATTTTTAAAATCGGACAATAACCACGCCCACATCCCATATAACGGTAATTTAGAGAAATACAAAATCTTCGATAAATCAGTAAGTATTAAAGCTAATTTATTCAAAATTTATGCTTGCAACAATTCTTAACCAAGAAATACGTTTGTGATAAAATTTTGGAAAATGGGCGTGGCACCGCCCACTTATGATCACATATATGTATTTCGGTAACCGTTCTACCAATTTGTACCAAACTCGGTATGGTTATTGTGCTTGCCACATAAAAGCAAAACAAAATTATTGAAAGCGGACTAAAATTGAGGTCGCTTTACATATAACGGCAAATTTCAGAACTGCTTGAAACTTCAAAATTTCGAGATATAAACTGATAAAAGCAAAACGTTGAAAATTATTGAAATCGGACTAAAATTGCGGCCGCTTTTCATATAACGGTAAATTTCAGAAATGCTTGAAACTGCAATATTTCGAAATTTAAGGACGCTAATTTACTCAAAATTGATACACTCCGGCTTACCATGTAGCGGTAGCTTTCGGTAAAGTGAAGAACATATATTTAATACATGCGCCGGGTATTTAATGTTCGGCTCCGCCCGAACTTAGACTTTCTTACTTGTTTCTATTGTGATTGTGAATGGCGAGATGAGAGAAACAAAGCGACTACCTCACTAATAAAAAATGGACTTTAGATTTATATTAATTTAAATATTGATGTACACTTAAAAAGCAATTTTACTTTTTCTTTCAAATAAAATACTATATATATTTGAAGTGTACTATATTTTTCCGATTTTTTGAAAACAGTACTATACATTTCTTAGAAAATATTGGCAACCCTAGTTCGGACCGACAACGAAAACACTTTGAAAACGAGTTTTGGGATTGTGGGCTGAAAGCTGTTCGCACCGGCTGTTAAGGCCCGTCCACATAGAACTTTGACGTTGCGTTGGCGTTGGCGTGGCTTCAACAGCTGACTATGAATACATGAATTCAAATGCAGCCGTCCACATAGCCAAAATTCGACGACGCTCACGCCAACACAAAGCAAACAGATGGCCAACTCTCAACTTTTCGCGCGCGTCGCTCGTCAGCTGTTGCAAATAAATAAAATTATGTGAAATATTTTTCCTTTTTAATCAAGTGCGGGCAAGAAATATCGTTTTTAATGCAATTATTGATATGAAATATTAATTTATCTGTCGTTAGTATGTTAATTTAGTGGCCCAAGCATTCGCTGCTAAGCGTTCATTGTAGCAAGCATACTTTTAACGTGCGTTGCCATTTTAGCCGTTTTCCGGCTAGATTTAGCCGGTTTTGATAGCAACTAGCCGGAGAAAATTCGATCTAGCCGGCAGCCGATTTGTTAGCCGGTTTGTAAAAAAAAATTTAGCCGTTTTTAGCCGATTTTACTATTTGCCTTATTTTCAGGTGCAAAAAGTAAACAAGTTGTTCGAAAGCAATAATGCAGACCCAATGAAGATTTTAATGAACTCAATGTTTTACTTTCGCATCTATGCTCCCTAGTGGTTATTAGCGCGGACACATTTGATCCTATATGCTCCCCGTTGGAACCATACCTTGCTCCATTTCCTCAGTTTTATCACAGTTTTGAAGAGTATTTAAAAACAAAAGTAAGCACAAACGCTTTTGACCACGAAGCCGAGAAAATAATTCGAGAAAATGGTCGCTATTTTATTATCACTTTAATAAAGGAATTACGCCAAGGCCTCCCTACAAATATTGCCACACTAAAAAAAATTGACTTTTTTCGGTTGGAAATGCATTAAGAGTAATTAAACCAAAAGTATTTGTTCAACTACAGCAACAAAAACACAAATATAATGCCGACGAAATAACATCCATAGAGATGCAATGGCAACGGTTAACGTTACATACCTGGAGTAATTTAGACTCAACTGTAAAATTTTGGGCCGAAGTTTATCAATTTCGAAATGCCCAAGAAGAAAACCCTTTTGCTGACTTTTCCAACCTAGTTTTTAGTTTTCTTGTTTTGCCTATAAGTAATGCAGAAGTAGAGCGAATATTTAGTTCAATGAATATAATAAAAACTAAGCAAAGAAATCCAATGTGCGTTAAAACGTTAAACGCTATTTTATATATAAGATACGGTTTAAAACGTGAAGAAAAATGCTGCCATAATTTTACTGTAGATGACGATCTCTTAAAATTAATGAATTCAGGTGATATATACAATAGTGATTCATTTGAAGATGAGGAATATACACTCGATATAAATTAATGGTGTTAACTAGTCTTTCGTTTCTTGCGATTTATTTAAATAAAGCATGTGAATTTTCACTAAAACATTTTAGCCGTTTTTAGCCGCTTTTTTTTGCCAATCTAGCCGGTCGTCCCAAAAAGTTCTGGCAACACTGGTGCGTTCTGTCAAACCAACGCCAACGCCAAAGCCAACGCGAAAGTTCTATGTGGACTGGCCTTTAGTGTTTTCGTTGACATTTCTTTCATCCTTTGTTTACAGTTTTCTACGAAAAAACTAAATCAAAATCTTTGTCTTTCATTTTCTTATCTTTAGCAACCTTTTTCTTTTGTTCATATTTTAATTTGGCCAGCCAATGGGCAATAAATCCCAACTTGCATATTAAAG
This sequence comes from Rhagoletis pomonella, assembly GCF_013731165.1. NCBI lineage: Eukaryota > Metazoa > Arthropoda > Insecta > Diptera > Tephritidae > Rhagoletis > Rhagoletis pomonella. Next base: position 106,998,435 of record NW_023458556.1, on the reverse strand, counting down.
ATGATAAAATATGACTTCCACTTCGATAAATATATCTAAAATACTAGTGAAGACACCGATTGGAATGAGTGGAACGTGAGTTTTGAAGTAGTTTTCAGTGAAAACTGGTTTTCGTTTGATAGATTTTACAAGTTTTAGGTCGAAAACCAGTTATAGCAACGAAAACATGTTTTGGATGTCGGTCCGAACATGGTATTACACATATGTTAGTGTATGCTTCTCCTCCGATTTGTGGCCTGAACCTCTCCTGAAACCTCTTTCATCTGACATCCATATCGTGATACTATTTCAGTTACCTAATTCCCTAATTCAAGCTGAATTTGACTGTTTAAACAGGTGACAAACAATCCTCCTCTCATGTGGTTTATAATTCAATCATTTTCAAAATAATTTTGATTGACACCCATATTGTAATAAATTATTTAACTTACTAATACATAAGTAGTAATTCCGAAACTGATAGGCTTCGTTTTCTTCGATTAAGAGAAGATTTCGATTGCTTTTATAAATTCTTATTCAACCAATATATGTCAAAGTGGAAATTAACTTTAAGTCTAACCCTTCAAAATTTTGGCAATTTATTGATACAAAAAGGAAAACGAAGGAACGAAAATCTTACTTCTAATAACACCCTGGAGACTGGTGACCTGTTCGCAAAATTTTTTCAAGAAGTCTATCAGAAGTATGATGATTCAAGACAACTTCATTTCAATATACATACTTCGTTGCCAGCCATTACAGAATTCTTTGTTTTCTACGACGATCTTTTACTTGCTATTTCAGTATTAAAGCCTAGTTACAGGTCTATTCTGCACGTTACCGAAGATTTTGTGACCGGAAAATTTTATTATCAAAAAATGTTACCACTTCTTGTCACCGCGATTCTAGGTACGTTGGTAATGCAGTGAAAATATTCAGGAATTCAGCTATGAAGATTTGTGGAAATTCCTGTATTGCATATTTCACGGGGCAATATTTTGTTAATAGCTTATGAGATGGTAACCAAATTTACCGGTTACAAGAGAGTACAGAATGCGAAAAAGGTTTAAAAATTGACAGACACTTTAATTACCGGTTACAAAATTTATGTTACCAGCGCAGAATAGACCTGTTAGAGTAAAGATTCCGAAGGTTTCTCACCTATATTTTTTTTTTTAAATGCTCCAATGTATTAGCCTTTCCTATTTCCCTTCTTTTCAGGGGTGCCTCAATAAAGGATCTTTCCTAAATCAATGGAAATTGTGTTCGATTACTCGGATATTCAAATCTTCTGATCGGTAGGTCAACCTGCTGGCGAACAAAATAGTTGAAGCATTTGATAATCATGCGTAATTAGAAAATCACTTGTAAGATTTGGTACAACGTCATCTAGAGTTATTGTTAATGTCCGGTCTTGTATACCATAGGGTATTAACAGTGGACTTCTTTTATTTATATAGTTCATCAGTGATTTTCCAGGTTGTTTCAAGTTCGCTACAGCTTGTCGTCTTCACACGATATTAAACTTTTTTCAGTCTTTAATTAATAAATAACACGGTCTTACACTGACCGTGGACTTTTTAAGTGACCTAGTACAAGTCGTAGGGCTGGTCGAGTAATTCACGAAACTACGTTCAAAAATTTTTTAACACCCTCAAATTGTCGACTTATTCTTAAAAAAACATTTTTACAGGACTTGCCGCGACCAAAAACAAAATTTACCAAAATCGTCCAGTAAATTAAGCAAATCTCCTAAACATTAAGCAGACTATTTAAACGGACCTTAATACAACGAACCATGTTTAGAGGTAAACTGGTAACGGGAATAAAAAGTAGGGAAAATCTAAGACTCCATTCTCTCGTTAAAAGTAAGTAAAGAAGGACGTTCATTGAACGGAACTATTCTTAGGCTTCAGATTAGCTATTATTTAGCTATGTATATTTCAGACGTGAGACTGGATCCAAGAAATTTATTTGTATGTAAAAATTTAAAAGACGCAATAACATGCCTCCGAACGGCAGATGGTTTTTATAAGAATCTTTTACCAAAGTTGGCCCAAAAACTGTGAGCCTTAAACAGCAACAAATTAATGTTATATGCACGATTGCCGTTTTGGTCCAAATAACATAAGTACATACATATAAATTTATAGTATATTTCAATACAATTACAATATTTGCTTAAGATAAACACAAACACAAATTTCGCTTTTATGGATTTAAATATTAAAAACACGAAGTGGAGACTCACGTAAGAGGTTACTTATACACATATCGCACACGATCTTCAAAAGTGACGCAACTCAAAATCTGGCATTTTTGAAATTATGCACTAAAAATGTACACTGGTGCTGGAGAAAATTTTTGTTATAAATTGTTGAAAAAACCTAAGGTAAAGTCTTCCTTGCCCATATGATTAACATGTGCTAAGGAATAGTTTTTCGCATTTTCTGACGAACGTGTAATTTTGAGTTGTGTCACCTTTGAAGATCGTGTGCGAGATGATGATTACATAGTCAATATATGGCACGTTTAATAATAGGTTTGTTCCACACGAGCCCGCGGGATCCCACGTGTGCCCAAAACAGCCTAGAAAGCGTTTCTCACGCTAGAAAAATTGGTAATAGAGAGCGAATACCTTCCACTTTTGAATCGTAAATGTCTTCTTCTTCGTGTCCGAAATAGCCCGGACTTTTTCCGGGCAGAAATGTGCAAGAAGTCAATTTGAAATAACAGTTGTTGTTGGTTTACATCCGAGCGCAAATTTTGTAAAATACCAAAATGGAAAATAGCAGTAAAGTTTCAGAAATGTAGGTATTTGCTAATTTTATTAGTCATATAAAATAAATACACATAAAATCATTGTTTAGAGCTGATTTGTTAATTCCGGGCACCAAATGTTGTTTTTTGCGTTCCTCAGCGTCCGGGCATTTTTGGCACGTGTTGACTTATTTTTAACACTTGTGAGAGAATAACTTATTTTTACGCTCTACTTACCGAAACAGCCCGAAAGCGTGTGGAACAAAGCTAATATAAAGAAATTTTTGAAATTTTGTGGGAAAACGCAATCAAAGTTTGATCAATTCATACAGTTGGTATACCAAAAGACAGATGGAAAGACGCATATCTTAAGTTATAAGTTTAGTCATATGTTAGGCTGAACATATTTTCCTCATCAAGCTTATTAATTGTTTTATGAATTCTCCATGAACCTAAATTTTTAATTACATCTCTATATTATTAAACATGCGATATCAGTTTTTCCTTACTACCAAGCATTAGTATTATTTAGTGGAAACATGGCTTTTTTCCACTATTTGCAAGTTTTAGTGGAAATAGTCTTTATCCATTAATATTAGTTTAGTGGAAATTTTGTCAGCTGCAATATCACTAGGCTTGGAGTGGAAAGCATTGTGCACTACCACTAGAAATAATAGTGGGAATGAGAACACTGATTTTTATACCCGAGCGCCATTGTGCACAAGGGTATATTAATTTTGTTCACATAACGGTTGTTTGTAATAGCCAAAACGAATCGAGATAGATATAGACAAATGTATACATAAATGCTCAGAATGAATAGAGAAGTCGATTAAGCCATGTCTGTCTGTCCGTCCGTCCGAGTACACGATAACTCGAGCAAAAATTTAGCTATCTCAACGAAAATTATATGTAGGTTTCCATTTATCCAAGGTAGGTTGGTATTGAAAATGGGCGAAATCGGACTGTAACCACGCCCACTTCCCATATAACGGTAATTTCCAGAAATACGAAAACTGCGATATTTTAGTAACTACTGAAGGTAATTCACTCAAAATTGATATTTACAATAATTTTTAGACGAAAAATAAGAATATTATAAATTTTTGGAAAATGGGCGTAGCCACGCCCACTTATGGTTACATGTGTATATCTTGGTAACCACTGCACCAATTTCTTCTAAACTTGGCAGAGTTGTTGGCCTTGATACAGCATACCAAATCGAACAATAACCACGCCCACATCCCATATAACGCTAATTTAGAGAAATACAAAATCTTCGATAAATCAGTAAATATTAAAGCTACTTTATTCAAAATTGACGCTTGCAACAATTCTTAACCAAGAAATACGTTTGTGATAAAAGTTTGGAAATCGGGCGTGGCACCGCCCACTTATGACCACATTTATGTATCTCGGTAACCGTTCTACCAATTTATACCAAACTCGGTATGGTTATTGTGCTTGCCACAAAAAAGCAACCCCTTGAAAATTATTGAAATCGGACTAAAATTGAGGACGATTTTCATATAACGGTAAATTTAAGAACTGCTTGAAACTTCAAAATTCCGAAATTTAAGGACTCTAATTTACTCAAAATTGATACGCCCCGGCTTACCATGTAGCGGTAGCTTTCGGAAAGGTGAAAGTCATATATTAAATATGTTCGCCTCCGCCCGAACTTAGACTTTCTTACTTGTTTCCACTAAAAATGTTTGTGCATAAAAAAAACAGCTCCACTATCGCTATAGTAGTGGTAGTTAAAAGCATAGTGCACTCAAAGATTAGTGCACTACGCCCATGTCTGATTAAAACTACAGTGCTATCTGGGTCGAGTGAACTAATTAATGCAAGTCCAGTTCATAAAATGCAGATTGTTCACTATACCCAGATTGAGTTTTTTGTTCTTTAAAATCAATTTTATTGCGCAGTACGTCTTTTGAAGTTAAATTTTTAAGAACTCTGAAATGTCGTCTTTTCCCTCAGCTAATGCCAACACATGTTTCCTGTTGTTGTTCTATCGTTGTCGTCAAGCTCTATTAGCGGTAGACCCTGGAAGCGTGCAGCCTCGATGGGATCTGTCCATAAGGCCAGAGGCGTTAGCAGGGTGGTGTTCAGTGGGTATGCGAAGAGATGCTGCGAGTCATGGGGCTTCTCTCCGAATGCGGGGAACTCATTTGGCACATCTGCATATATTCTGATCAAGTATGAGTTCAACCTGCTGCAGTAGCCAGATCGAAGTTGGGCTATGGCAGACGAAGCTCTGTCTCGTCCACGTCTGGTGCTTGCGTGCCCAGAACGGCATACACAGATCGAGAGTCTATATAACTGTCGGTAGGCTGTTGGGTCCAGAGGTAGTTTTTTGAACCCCCGAACTTCGTCCGTCAGTTCATAAAGATGCCTTCTGACGTGCCGTCGAAGGGTTCTTCCGCAAGCAGATGTCTGTTCGGGTACCTAACACGGTGACACCCTACTAGGAATTGCTTGCAGAGCATTGTGTTATGCTCCTTAATCGGGAGCATATTGGCCTCGTTGCGCAGGTGATGTTTCGGCAACATCAGAAGACATCCTGTCGCTGTCTGAGTGCCGTGTTTTGGCAAGTCTGCAGTTTCATCCACTGCGTCCTACTAGTCCCCGATAACCACACAGGCGTTGCATAGTTCAGAACCGGGCGGCCTTGTACTTTGCCGGCCTGGCGAAGGGATTAACCTTTTTATACCCGAGCGCAATTGAGCACAAGGGTATTATAACTTTGTTCACTTAACGGTTGTTTGTAACAGGCAACACGAATCGAGATAGATATAGACAAATGTATACATAAATGATCAGAATGAAAAGAGAAATCGATTAAGCGGTGACTGTCTGTCCGTCCGTCCGTCCGTCTGTGCACACGATAACTCGAGTAAAAATTGAGATATCTTAACGAAACTTGGTACGTGCACTTCTTTCTGGCGTAGGACGGATGGTATTAAAAATGGGTGAAATCGGACTGTAACCACGCCCACCTCCCATATAACGGTAATTTCCAGAAATACGAAAACTGCGATATTTTAGTAACTACTGAAGATAATTCACCCAAAATGGATATTTACAATAATTTTCAGACGAAAAATAAGAATATTATAAATTTTTGGAAAATGGGCGCAGCCACGCCCACTTATGGTTACATGTGTATATCTTGGTAACCGCTGCACCAATTTCTTCCAAACTTGGCACAGATGTTGGCCTTGGTACAGCATACTAAATGGCCGAACATTTTTAAAATCGGACTATAACCACGCTCACATCCCATATAACGGTAATTTAGAGAAATACAAAATCTTCGATAAATCAGTAAATATTAAAGCTAATTTATTCAAAATGGACGCTTGCAACAATTCTTTACCAAGAAATACGTTTATGGTAAAATATTGGAAATGGGCGTGGCACCGCCCACTTATGATCACATATATGTATATCGGTAACAGTTTTACCGATTTGTACCAAACTCGGTGTGGTTATTGTGCTTGCCACATAAAAGCAAAACGTTGAAAATTATTGAAATCGGACTAAAATTACGGCCGCTTTTCATATAACGGTAAATTTCAGAAATGCTTGAAACTTCAATATTTCGAAATTTAAGGGCGCTAATTTACTCAAAATTGATACACCCCGGCTTACCATGTAGCGGTAGGTTTCGGAAAGGTGAAAAAATATATATTTAATACTTGCGCCGGGTATTTAATGTTCGGCTCCGCCCGAACTTAGACTTTCTTACTTATTTCTTAAATTTCTGAAATCTACCGTTATATGAAAAGCGGCCTCAATTTTAGTCCAATTTCAATAATTTTCAACGTTTTGGTTTTATGTGGCAAGCAAAATAACCATACCCAGTTTGGTATAAATTGGTATAAG
>NW_023458556.1:106988281-106991702 GCF_013731165.1 Rhagoletis pomonella | reverse complement strand
GCCCAGTTTGGCGAAATTTGCCGTTCGCCGGTATTGTATTTCAAGCAATACTGAGATATTGTCGTTTTCAATGGGCGTAGCACGCAATGGGTCATCACCTGCAAATTAATGATGTCCTTGTTGTTTGTGATTTCTTTTATTTGATTCACTTTCGATTTAGAAAACACCTGCGCATAATTGAGTTCGAATATTTTTTAAATGTGGATGCATTTATAGCTTAAACATGTGTGGTTGCAGAAAGCGGTGAAAGTTAAGAATGAAGTTTTATAAAATATTTTTGAATATTTCCTTATTGGATTTTTTTTCTGTATTGTTTGCGTTTAAGTAAGTAGCGCATTGCTTCTTTACATACATGCATTCATATATAGTATATCACGCACATTAGAGTGAGCTGGTCCCCATCAGTGTTGCCAGGAGTTTTTGGACCAACCGGCTAAATTGGCAAAAAAAAACCGGTTAAAAACGGCTAAACTGTTTAAAGTAAATTTCACATGTTTTATTTAAATAAATCATAAGTAGAAAGACTAGTTCTTGGAGAGAAGTTGCAAATTCAAGCTGGAAAAAATTTTGCCAGCAAGAATTTGCAATTAGGAAAAACATATGATTGTGGCACATGGTTGCATTTTTTGTCGACGATAATTTGAATAAAAAGGTTTGTCAAAGTTAAAAAATTACAAACTTGACGATTTTAAAATGAAAAATTCCAGTGATTTGAAGCGTACTCGGAATGCAATCTCAACCAGAGTCGACATAGGAAACCCGACAGTTACTACGACAAAGCAATTGAAACGTATGTTGAAGAAAGTCGGACTAACAAGAAATATACATGCAGATCCAGTTTTTTGCTCCTCTGAAAGAATTTTAAAAATTCTATACAAATTTCTTATGTTTGAAATGCAGCCGTGGACACTAGCTGGCAGGAAAACTTGCAAGTTCCTGCAAATTTGCGTTCGTGCAGAAATTTGCAAGTTTCTGTACTTGAGAGAGAATTAGGGAGCATTTTTCCTTACTATCTGATATTTTGAGTGATAATTTTCGCTGGATTTTCGACGAACAAACCTATTGTCTTCCCTGAGAGTTTTGCTTTAGATAGAAATTTGTGCTCTTTTACTTTCATTTTGACGCATTTCAGTGTTGGTTTAATTCCAGTTGGCCTTCGGTTTTGGGAATTTAAATAAGTTGTCAGCAAAAAAAGGTTTGTTTAAAAAAATCCAGTGAAACAATGTGTTATAATCAAAGTTTGCGAATAAAACTTCAGTCTATTAGCCATTTCTAACTAATTTTGGATCGCTTAGTCAAAAATGGAAACATATTGAATTTTAAGAAAACAAGGTAAATAGCAAAATCGGCTAAAAACGGATAATTTTTATTTACAAAACGGCTAACAGATCGGCTTCCGGCTAAACGGAAATTTCTCCGGCTGTTTGCTATCGCAACCGGCTAAATCTAGCCGGAAAACGGCTAAAATGGCAACACTGTTCCCCATACAAAAGGTACAAGTTTTCAATCACCACCCTAGGTTACTGTGGGAGGATTTTGGGGTCGTAAAAATTCTCCTCCTTGGCGAGTCAAAATTAAAATTTCTTCCTAACTTTTTATTTATGACTCGATTTCAAAGCAGTGATGGGCACATTTAAATACTTCTGTGGTTAAAGGTAAAAAACTTAAGTAGTTAGGACTTGCTAAATACTAAAGTAAAACGAGTAAGAAAGTCTAAGTTCGGGCGGAGCCAAACATTAAATACCCGGCGCAAGTATTAGATATATGTTTTTCACCTCTCCGAAAGCTACCGCTACATGGTAAGCCGGGGTGTATAAATTTTAAGTAAACTCCTTAAATTTCGAAATATTGAAGTTTCAAGCATTTCTGAAATTTACCGTCCGATTTCAATAATTTTCAATTTTGCTTCTATGTGGCAAGTACAATAACCACACCGAGTTTGGTACAAATTGGTAGAACGGTTACCGAGATACATATTTGTGATCATAAAAGGGGCGCTGCCACGCCCATTTTCCAAAATTTTATCATAAACGTATTTCTTGGTAAAGAATTGTTGCAAGCGTCAATTTTGAATAAATTAGCTTTGATATTTACTGCTTTAACGAAGATGTCGTATATATCTAAATTACCGTTATCCAACCGCCAACAACTGTGCCAAGTTTGGAAGAAACTGGTGTAGCGGTTACCAAGATATACACATGTAACTATAAGTGGGCGTGGCTACGCCCATTTTCCAAAAATGTATAATATTCTTATTTTTCGTCTAAAAATTATTGTAAATATCAGTTTTGAGTGAATGATCTTCAATAATTACTGAAATATCGCAGTTTTCGTATTTCTGAAAATTACCGTTATATGGGAGGTAGGCGTGGTCAAGGCCGTATTAAGGGGGGGAGGGTTGTAGGTGTTCTGACCTATTTTTCGTCTAAAAATTATCGTAAATATCAGTTTTGAGTGAATGATCTTCAATAATTACTGAAATATCGCAGTTTTCGTATTTCTGAAAATTACCGTTACTAAAAACTTAAAAATTCAAAATCAGCTTTGAAACAAGGCAATTATTTTTTAATTTTGTTGTGTACTTCCTTTATGTACAATATCCAATTAAAGATATTAAAAAATACATACTGTGGTTAAAAAATTATAGCCGAACCACTTTTTGCCAAGTTTTAACTTATTATTTTCGTTGTTATTTAATTTTGGTTATTTTTTTAATACAAATATAGTTAATTCTTTAACAAAACCCGTGTAAATCCAAGTTTTCAAATTTGTGCAATATTAAAAAAAAATTTCAACAAACTTTCGTACAAATTTCGAGGTTTTTTAAAAATTCCTAAAAATCAATCGCAGTTTTTAGCCATTTGAAATTTGCACTTTATTTTACTACAACTGCGTACTCAGAATCTTATTAAAAAACTCGAAATTTTTACGAAAATTTGTTGAATTTTTTTAAATTGCATAAATTTTTAAGGCAGTGTCAATCGGTTGATACATTTGTACAGATTATCACATTTTTATATTGGGCTATTGGTACAAAATAAAAAAATGGGAAATTTTTTTTTGTAGTCAAAGGATTGGTACAATACAGCGATGTTCTATTCAAAAATTTCAACAAATTAATTTTCGTGATTGGGATAAAGAAAAACATTTGGGTATTCACAGGATACGATTTGCACCAAATTTCGGCAAATACCCAATAGTGTGACACTTCCTTTAAACTTGTGTTTAGACGGATGTTGTTAAAAATGAACTATAAAAAACTAACCAAAATTAAATAACGAAAATTTGTTGAATTTTTTTTAAATTGCATAAATTTTTAAGGCAGTGTCACTCGATTGGTACATTTGTACAGATTAGTACATTTTTATATTGGGCTATTGGTACAAAATAAAAAAATGGGAATTTTTTTTTTTGTAGTCAA
>NW_023458556.1:106986448-106988181 GCF_013731165.1 Rhagoletis pomonella | reverse complement strand
TTGGTACAAAATAAAAAAATGGGAATTTTTTTTTTTGTAGTCAACGGATTGGTACAATACAGCGATGTTCTATTGAAAAATTTCAACAAATTAATTTTCGTGATTGGGATAAAGAAAAACATTTGGGTAATCACAGGATACGATTTGCACCAAATTTTGGCAAATACCTAATAGTGTGACACTTCCTTTAAACTTGTGTTTAGACGGATGTTGTCAAAGAATGAACTATAAAAAACTAACGAAAAATTAAATAACAAGAAAAATAATATTTTAAAACTTGTGAAAATTTGGTGCAGCTATAATTTTTTCGACTACTGTACATTAGACTGCATCGTCACAAAAAAAGGTGCGGTTTTTCCGGCGGGATTACCAAACCTAGCATATTTTAAGACTTCTACCAAAATATTGCGGAAAATATTTAAAGATTTTCGTGAGATGGACTGGTTCGAAAATACCTCTAAAAATGTTATGAATAAAAATAGTTTCTTAAAGGATTTTCTGGAAAAAATCCCCCCAAATGACTAAACAGTTTAAGCTTAAAAAGTTTTCATAAAAATATTTAAAAAAAATTTTCTACGGAATCATAATAATGAGATTTTTGACGCTGTTTTTTTAACTTTTTTCAAAGATTTGTGTAAGAAAAACTAGAATAACTGGTTTACCGATATAGACTTATGAGGTATCAGTGGAGAGGTATTTTCACACCCTCTTTATTTCTTTGCAAAAAAAACTCATTCACGTCCCAAATTCTTTTTTTATAAAATTCCAACTCATCTTAATTCAACATTGAATGACACGCGTCATACTTTGAATGAGCTTATTCGCAAAGAAATTAAAAGGGAGAAAAAATACCTTACCAACAATACCTCATAAGTCTAATTTGGTAAGGTTTTGGCTGAGTTATTCAAGTTTTTCTTAAACCAGTCTTTGAAAAAAGGTCAAAAATAGCATCAAAAATCTCATTATTATGATTCCGTAGAAACATTTTTCTAAATTTTTTTATGCAAACTTTTTAAGATTAAACTGTTTAGTAATCTGAGGTATATGCAAAAAAAAAAGTATCTAAAAAAAACTTTTTATTAATAACAAGTAAGAAAGTCTAAGTTCGGGCGGAGCCGAACATTAAATACCCGGCGCAAGTATTAAATATATGTTTTCCACCTTTCCGAAAGCTACCAATACATGATAAGCCGGGGTGTATACATTTTAAGTAAATTAGCGTCCTTAAACTTCGAAATATTGCAGTTTCAAGCATATCTGAAATTTACCGTTATATGAAAAGCGGCCTCAATTTTAGTCCGATTTCAACAATTTTCAACGGTTTCCTTTTATGTGGCAAGCACAATAACCATACCGAGCTTGGTACAAATTGCTAGAACGGTTAGCGAGATACATATATGTGATCACAAGTGGGCGGTGCTACGCCCATTTTCCAAAATTTTGTCATAAACGTATTTCTTGGTAAAGAATTGTTGCAATCATCAATTTTGAATAAATTAGCTTCAATATTTACTGATTTATCGAAGATTTTGTATTTCTCGAAATTACCGTTATATGGGATGTGGGCGTGGTTATTTTCGGCCAGTTGGTATGCTGTACCAGGACCAACAACTGTGCCAAGTTTGGAAGAAATTGGTGTAGCGGTTACCAAGATATACACATGTAACCATAAGTGGGCGTGGCTACGCCCATTTGCCAAAATTTTGTAATATTCTTATTTTTCGTCTAAAACT
>NW_023458556.1:106981698-106986348 GCF_013731165.1 Rhagoletis pomonella | reverse complement strand
GTTATTTTCCCTTCAATATTCGCATTCGCAAAAGATCCGCATTGATTTTTCCGAATGCGAAAGCGAATGCGAATGTTAAAATTAATGCGGAAGCTCCGCGGTTGTGAATGCGAAAGCGAATATTCGCAACAACCCTGGTATAGATATGTACATATATGATAACCGTTTTCGTTGTTGCGATTTAACTCAAACCCCTGGATAGATTTCAGTCAAATTTTCGGAGGTTATTCCATGCGCATAAGGTCCTATTAAAGGCTACTAGAAAACTCCTTGGTGGCGATGGAGCCGAGTTATTTATAAAAGCCGTATTTACGAACTGATTTCGTTCAAATTCAAAATGTGTTCTTCCTGCATAATGAAAAATACTTATGCGAAAAATGGGCCCGCTAGGTGGCGCTGCAGTTGGGTTATTTAGAAAATCTCTATTTATTGTACAATTAGGTTGCAATTCATAATGGTGCTGCAGTCGAAATCATTAGAAACCCCATATGTCTGGACTACTTTGTTTTTTATGTTTTTATTATACGAATTTAAGATGTCTCACGTCGTTATACACCCTAAATACGACCTGATGACCGCTTGATTAAATTGCTCGGGCGGCCATTGCTGCAGCAGTAAGACTCAAGGAAACCAGCTCTTGAATATTTTAAAAGTGGCGAATCACCAAGGAAAGTTTCTGTCACATCTTTGCAAGAAAGACCACTGTTGGTATATCAATGGCCAAATTTTACATTGAGGACTTTTGGCTCTCCTATAATAGAAAACGCACATCTGTGCTCTTCAGCTTCCTTATAAGGACTTTTGTTGGCCTACATGACATAAGACTAGAGGTTGACGCATCGGACCAATGTTGTAGTTGCAAGATCATAGAAGAAGATTATGAACGCTTAGAAAAGATCTCACAAGTGGAAATAAGACCATCGGTAAAGCTCATGACATTGCATATAGCATCAGAGCGCTATTTTTTTGGCAGAAATATGTGTGAGAAGGGTTCTGCTCTTTAGTTGTTCAACCTAAATTAAGAATTTTTACTTTACCCATATTTGGTTTTCCACGCTATTCTTGCATTGGCCAACGAAACAAATCTTATCAGGGGCCGCGAAACCAGAGGGAATGGGCTAGTATTCTTGATAAAATAGTAAACAGAATTCACCTAACTCACAATCCTTGACAATAGAAATAAAAGTAAAAGGTGGCTCAATGTGTTAAAAATGAGTTTTTATTCATTATTTAAAATAACGAATAAATTATTCGCAAGCAATTTATTCACGAATAATGTATTCGTGAATGAGTTATCTGCGAATAATTATATTACGGATAAAATTTTATTCGAATAATTATCTAAATAACAATTTATTCGAATAATGCCCAACTCTGCTATAAATGTACATATATTAATGGCAGATTTTCTTTTCATATTCGGTATCATAAATCCTGCACCTGGGAACAAACGCGTCCGCTTAGAAATACTCTGCTGCGATGGGCAACAAATAAAGTCACGTGAACACGTGAAGAGTCTGCTAATGAAACATCGCAGCAATTTGCACACCGTTGTCGCTTCACTTGACTATTCGGAGGTTTAAAATAACGAACAAGTTTGTTGTCCTGGCTCTTGACAAACACAACAGGTTTGTTCCACACACCTTCCGGGCTATTTCGGTAATTAATAATAATAATAATAATAATAGATTGGCGCTTACACATATGTTACTGTTTGGCCGAGCTTCTCCTCCGACTTGTGGCGTGCGCCTTGATGTTGTCACACAAATCGGAGGGACCTACAGTTTTACGCCGACTCCGAACGGCGATTGTATTTTTATGAGAAGCTGTTTTTCATGGCAGAAATACACTCGGAGGTTTGCCATTGCCTGCCGAGGGACGACCGCTGTTAAGAAAAAACCGTTTTCTATATTTTTTGCGATGCTGCTTTGACCAGGGCTTGAACCCAGGTGCTGATGACTGAAAGCGCGCACTGCTGACCACTACACCACAGCGGTAGTTAGAGCGTAAAAATAAGTTACTCTCTCACAAGTGTCAAAAATGTGTCAAGCCTTGCCAAAAGTGCACAGAGCGTGAGGAACGCAAAGAACCACTTTTCGTGCTCGGAATCAACAAATCAGTTCTAAACAATGATTTTATGTGTATTTATCTTGTATAGCTAATAAAATGAGCAAATACCTTCATTTCTAAACCTTTAGTGATATTTTCCATTTTTTTATTTTACAAAATTTGCTATAGGATGTAAACAAACAGCAGCTGTTATTTCAAATTGACATCTTGCACATTTATGCCCGGAAAAAAAGTCCGGGCTGTTTCGGGCACGAAGAAGAAGACATTTACGATCCAAAAGTGGAAGGTATTCGATCTCTATTACCCATTTTTCTAGCGTGAGGAACGCTTACTGGGCTGTTTTGGGCACACACCCGCTGGCTCGTGTGGAACAAACCTAACGTACCGCCCGTAATTCCTTTTCATTTTATTATGTACATAGAATCAGTCGCACAGCTCACAATTGAAAATTTAAATAAAAAAACGTCAAAGGAGAGAAATGTCGAAATAACTTCTAACTTGTTATGCGTTGGGTGAAATATAAGGGGTCTTTCCCTTAAACTCGTAAAAGCCTCGTAAACCTCGTAAATTGACGAGCCTCGTAAGAGAACTGTCAAAATTTGTATTGAGCTCTATTTACGAGCCCCTCGTGAATTTACGAGGTACACTTGATGCGCCAACGACCTCGTAAACTTCAGTGTTGCCGAGGGGCCGAAATTTTTATACTAAATGCAGTGTTACCATTGTGCGACTAAAGTGTCAAATTGACACTTTTTGGAGGTCGATGCCCCCTGACACCGACTTTTTAGAAATTTGCTTATTTTGAAACTTTTCTTAAAAATCATGCGACTTTTGCCCCTTTTCTTTGATTAAAAATTCTATATACACATTTTGATAATTTTTTCATAAAATATGTTTCTTACATATTTAAAAATGCGTTTAGTATTTACTTTTCATAGGCGCTTAAAATCTACATCTCTGGCAAGATTTTGACTTGGATGATTTCATCCTTGTTATTATGGCAAAATTTCTCGGCATAAATGTCCAGAAATAGCAAGAATTAGTTAGTGTACCGTTCTTGTAGCTTAGCATTTCCCTAAGTTCATTTTCGTAGCTCCCAGTACAAAAAAATAATCTGCGATAAATTATATACAAGCTTAAAAAGCCAAACTTTGTTATATAATTGTTATCTACTAATGTTACTTTTGTGTGATATTGATGTAAGTACTTTTTAACTGCAATTTTCTTTTCATAATAAATGCAAAATATGCATATTGCATATTTTTAGTATAATAGGTTTTTATTTAAGGAGAATTTTTTTATTTTTTTTTTGTTTTGCAGAAAATTATCTCCATTAGCATTTTATATATTAAAATTAATAGGGCATACTCATAGATGAAATAAAGTCGAGCCTAATGTATGGTGCAGCTTTTTTGACAGATTCCATTGGATAATATGTCAAAGCTATATTTAGCCTAAGAGTCAATTTTATTTCGACTATGAATATGCCGCAATAAGTTACGATAGGTAAAATAATGGAAGTCTTTATATAATGGTGTAAAAGATTTGAATTACTTGAAGAAACTTTTCTTTGGCTGTGACACTTTTTGCGCTTTTCGAAAAATTTTCAGCGGTAACACTGCTAAAATGTATGATAAAATAATGAAAATAAATGAAAAAAATAACACGCGAATAAAATGAATGTATTTCATCCACCAACTGTATTGACTTAGGTTTTCTGCTAATTTTCGGCATTTTTAATTGTATTTAAGCCAAGAGTGATAAGAGACAAGATGGTGGGATGTTATGGGAAATACTACGAAACAAAAATTGCTTCACAAAATCCTGGTTGATCTGTCAAACAGTCACCTTACGCACCTATTTACACCTTTTCACAAAGAAGCATTCCCATAAAAGCCTCGTAAACTTACGAGTTTTACACGGTTTAGACTTTACGAGTTTGAGGGAATCGGCTAATAATTTTTTCGGCTACTTTTAATAAAATTCCTGTAACCATGCCATTGAAAAATAGATTTTTTTTTATTTAAATGCACGAAAAACCACCTTCAAATAAAGACAGAAAATAAAATAAAAACAATCGCAGTTTGATATGCGTAATTACATTTATTTTAAACTAGCTTTTACCCGCGTGTTTGACCCCATGTCTTTATACAAATATGGAAAATACTTTATGTAAAAATGTCTCTTCTGCTCTAATTTTACTATAGCCGCGATAGCAGAATATGGTAGGACAGCTGTATAGCTTCTCTTTTCGTTCTGATCATTTATGTATACATATGTCTATATCTATCTCGATTCCTTTAGGCTGTTACAAACATCCATTATGCGAACAAAGTTATAATACCCTGTGCACAAGTGCGCTCGGGTATAAAAATGAAACTAAAACACAATGCGCACATTTTCACCCACCAAAATTAACAATAAATTAAAAAATGGTATGGACCAGGGTTGTTGCGAATATTCGCATTCGCATTCGCAACCGCGGAGCTTCCGCATTAATTTTAACATTCGCATTCGCTTTCGCATTCGCAAGAATCAATGCGGATCTTTTGCGAATGCGAATATTGAAGGGAAAATAAC
>NW_023458556.1:106975873-106981598 GCF_013731165.1 Rhagoletis pomonella | reverse complement strand
AATCAATGCGGATCTTTTGCGAATGCGAATATTGAAGGGAAAATAACAGTTATTTTTTTACGAGTTAAACTTGGCCAAGTATTTTTATTCCGAAATAAAAGTACTTTCCGGATAATAAACAAACCGCTTATCCAAATTAAACAAGTTTGGTATCCAATGAAAGAGGACTTGAATAGCTTTAAAACTGAAATGTCTAAAAGAGGAAAGCAACACATAGAAAAATATTTCAATAAAAAATGTTAATTAATTACCATAGAACAAACATTGGGCCAGGTATGTATTTACACGAATTTCTTTAGTATTAAGTTATAAAAAAATATAAATAGAGGTGGTAACCTTCATTCGTTATTTCTGTTTAAAAGCTATTTCAGTCCTCTTTCATATGATACCAAATTTGATTAATTTGGATAAGCGGTTTCTTTATTATCCGGATAGGACGTTTATTTCGGAATAAAAAATATTAGGCCAAATTTAACTCGGAAAAAATAACTGTTATTTTCGGTCCCTGGAATATTGTGCAAGGGCACAGACGTATATCTAACCAGTCACAGAAGAAAGCATTAAAAATGAGTAGTGAAAACTAAAATCGAAAAACGCTGATGACGTGACAAATTCCGAAACAACCAAAAGAATGAGAATGAAGAATTCTTTCGAAAAAAACGGTGTTTAAAAAACGATTGTGCCATGATTACGGTGCCCATCTGTCCTTTATTTTAAAGGACAGTCCTTTATTTTAACCCCCTGTCCTTTATAATTTTTGCCAAAATAAAGGACGCAATTTGTCCGTTATTTCTTAAACTGTCCCTTAAATTAGCTTTGGATTTTGCAGAGGTCAATTTTTAAACAGACAATATGAAAAAATAAAAATGTCCCTTATAAAATATAATGAAAACCTTCGTCAGTTTGCTTCGCACCCCACTTAAGGGTCACGAATCCTTGATAATACTGATAGGTGAAATTTATGTAATTGAAAAAAAAAATTAACTAATATTTCCCAGAAAAATTAATATACTTTGAGTAAAATTCACTGGTGACAAAAGCACAGGGAAAGTTGTGCCCAGGCTCGTGTTGCACGCTAAGTTTTCAGATCCACTGAAAAATAACAATAAACCTGCGCTCAATTATGATAAACGCATTGTGGCAGCAAAGAATGGCGAAGTCCTTGGTAAGGATTTGGTTTCATTTTTCGGAGTCAGTTAAATCCGTTTACAGCGCCTTTCGATAAGGGGAACTTGTACAATTTAATAACATAATTAACTGGCAAATATTTGATCTAAATTAACATCATACAAGTTGTATGTTCGTATTCTAAAATCATTGGGAAAAATGTCCTTTATTTTAATAATAATAATAGATTGGCGCTTACAAATATGTTAGTGTTTGGCCGAGCTTCTCCTCCGATTTGTGGCGTGCGCCTTGAAGTTGTCATACAAAGCGGAGGGACCTACAGTTTTACGCCGACTCCGAACGGCGATTGTATTTTTATGAGAAGCTGTTTTTCATGGCAGAAATACGCTCGGAGGTTTGCCATTGCCTGCCGAGGGACGACCGCTGTTAAGATAAAACATTTTTTCTATATTTTTTTGCGATGTTGCTTTGACCAGGGCTTGAACCCAGGCGTTGCGGAGTGGAAGCGCGCACTGCTTACCACTACACCACAGCGGCGTTGGTTAATATTGGTCACCGTAGCCATGATGCTAGATTGTGAAGATGAAAGTCTGGAGGATAAATCCGACATTTGCAGCCCCGATGAAATTCTCAAAAAGTAATTATTGTACCGCAATAAAAATAAATAAATATAACTGAAAGTCCTCTCAACTGGTGCCTATTAAGCTGGCATTTCAGGGTACTATTTTATATATATTAATATATATATATTAAATAAATATGTAGACGATATGTTTGCAATAATTAAAGCAAAAGACGCGGAAGACATACTAAAAATATTAAATGCACAACATACAAAAATACAATTTACAGTCGAAAG
Organism: Rhagoletis pomonella; assembly: GCF_013731165.1. Classification (NCBI taxonomy): domain Eukaryota; kingdom Metazoa; phylum Arthropoda; class Insecta; order Diptera; family Tephritidae; genus Rhagoletis; species Rhagoletis pomonella. Next base: position 106,979,611 of record NW_023458556.1, on the reverse strand, counting down.
GGAAAAAAACAAGAAAATTGCCTTCCTAGATGTAGAAGTGCATAAAAAGGGAAACCGAATTCTGCTGAACTGGTATGCAAAATCCATTGCATCGGGGAGATTGATATATTTCCATTCCAATCACCCATGGAAACAAAAAATAAACACCGCTGCCAGTCTTATTAGAAAAGTCCATCTGCTCAGCGACGAAGAATTTACAGAGCAAAACAACAAGAAAATAAAAAACATATTGTACAAAAACAGTTACCCGCACGATTATTACAAACAACAATAAACCAAATTCGCCAACCGAGCCAAAACACCGAAGTACAGCCAAACAACACTAACAAAAAATACATTGGGGTGACATACATACCAGGACTAACAAATAACCAAGTACTCCGAAAAACAATAAAAAATGAGAATGTGATATATGCACACAAGCCCCATAACACAATCAACAAATTGTTGACGAAAACCAAAGACAAGATTGAAAAGGAGCAACAACACAATGTAGTGTACCAAATAAAGTGCAAGGGCAATGATAACGAAAGCTGCAATAAATGCTACGTAGGCACAACAAAAAGAGCGTTGGGTATAAGAATCAATGAACACAGAGCGGACGCGAGAAACAAAAAGATGACAACAGCACTGGCTCAACACTTAACAACGCACGAACATATAGCGGACTTCGGCAACACAGAAATTATCGACATCGAAAGAGGAGAAAGAAGGAGAATGACACTGGAGAGCCTACGAATACAACAACAATTGGACAACGCAATCAACTTTAAGGAAGACGTCGACAACACGAAGAACTCATATGCAGCCGTACTAAAATTAAAATATAAATAAGAATACTTCAATAATTCTTCCTATATGTTGCATTACCTTCAATGTGTGCAAATTAATGTAAAATTCTTGTCAATATTTAATGTGAGTTTCAAGTGATATTATGTATGTAGATAATTAGTGTTAAGTATACATGTACATATGTAACTATTGTTGTGTATATATGTATGTATGTATGCAACTATTATTATGTTTTTGTTAATCATGGTTTTCGTTCGTTCTTCATGTTTATTGTTTAGAAAAAATAAGTCTGATGAGGAGATGTGGTAATTGTCGAAATAGCAGCTATAATTTCCACCGCTTAAGCTTTATTGTTTTTCCATTTTTCCTATTACTATTGAAATAAATACATACTAATCGCCACAATAAAAATTGACTCCTCAATTTTAGTCAAAAGCAAAGCATTATCTGCACCACCCCTCAAACAATAAAGCTACATCTTGAATGGAGTTTGACCTAGTTCGGAGGCCAGTACTAAATCGATCAAGACATTCCAACATATCCTTTTTAGGACGAATTCGTCTTTCCATTGATATGTCGTAATCCTTCGATTTTTTTACAGAAAGATCCATTGCCTCTTCTGCAATGTGAACCCGTTTTTCTTCAATATATTTATATACGAGATACCTCTATTTTACGGTGACCATCCGTCCTGTATTATACGGGACAGTCCTCTTTTTTGGCCCATTGTCCTGTTAATTAATTTATATTATACGGGACGCCAAATGTTCTGTATTTCTTTTAATGTCCTCTATTTGTCCCGTATTCGGTGCTCTGACGCCTTAACTTCTCATTAAAATGGCATGCCTATGAACGAGTTTTAAGTGATGTTGGTATATAATCGTAATTTTCTTTATAAACAGTTATAATCTTCTAATCTTAATGCCTATGATTCGAATCGAGGAATACATACAGTGGCCAAAATAGAAATTAGGACTCGACATTTTAGTAAGTTTTTTCTTTTTTTCCTTAGTTTATTTAATGTTTATTATTTATTTTATTAAAGTACCGCTCTTTTAATACCAAATTTACAACTTTGTGCAAAAACAATAAAAATTAATTCTGCAATGTTTCCCCAAAGTTTCAAACTTTTTAATTAGAGTCTTTAGAAAAAAATTTGGTTTGCAGTTTTGTAACTCATTAAAGTTGAGTATAATAAAGTGCGAGTGAAAAGTGCTGCTCATTTGCTTCTCTTTCAAAAAAAAAAAAAGATCGAACATACATACTTTAAATGAAAAAATGCGTAACACCGTCAACAAAAAAAAGGTGCCAAAAATTAGTGGTAAGCCTTACCGACTTAAAATTGCACTTTATTATACTAAAATTTAACGAAAATGTTTAACAAATTTTACGGGGTAAAAATCTCGAGAAAATTATCCTACAAAATTTTGATGTTATAAGGATACTGTTTCAGGGAAAACAGTGTGGAAAAAAGTTTCAAATTTATTTTTTGTCCCGTATTCGGCTTTCATAAATATGGTCACCGTACTCTATTTTAATACCTCATTGAGCAACACTCAGTTCTTTAAGTTCTGAACACATTGAAAACGACGAGCTACGGGCCACAGCTTCCAGTTTGTTATGATACATGATTTTTTTGAACGCGGCAGCGACATCATGAATTTGTATGAGTTTGACATAAAAGAAGAGGAAGAACCTTATCTGTCGCCGGAAAAATAGAAATAGATCTAATCTGGCCACAACCACAGCCGTCGCGTAGCCTGGTCGTCGCCAAAATAATTATCTACATAAATTGGATTTGCTCACACAAGCTCTTGGTTCAATCCTTATCCATTCGTCCTGAAATATACTAGCCAGAAATGCGACCGCTTTATAAAACAGAGAACCATTTTGAAATACGAGTGTTTTTACTCTCTAGAAAATAATTTATGCAACCTCACATACGCGGTTTTGCACTATCTATCTTGATACGCAGTTTTGCATTTTGTTGATACGCGGTTTTGTACTTTAAACGACGATATACATAACTATAGATTACTTGCATTTAATATAGTACTGATAACTTGACTAAAATGTTTTTAAACCTAAGTGATTTATCGGTATTTAACGTAGTGAAGATTTGCGTGAACTTTTATTTTTTGACGGTCAGGTGTCACACAAAACAAGTGATACCCGGTGTGGGCCGCCCCTGACGCCCCACTATAGCCGCGCCACTGCACTATGTAAATATTATGCAATTATAGCACTACCAATTGAATTTTGGGCAATTATAGCACTACCAATTGAAATGAGCACCGAAATAAGATGATTGGGAGTTAGGTATTCCTTTCATGGTTGCTATTTACTTTTCTCTATGCTATGTATGTTAACGGCGATTGTCTCCGCTAGAATGGCATTGTGGTTACGAAGACATTGCAGCGATCCGACTATGCGGTGACGATTGAGAATCGCACGGCACAAAGTTTATTTCATTTAAACTTTTCCTTCGACGATTGGAGAATTCACTTACGTTCTTTGCTTCCAAGAGACACTAGCCCAGTCCTAAGTCAGTCATCCCGTCGCTCAATCTAGCGCATCAGTCAAATGGTCAACCGTTTGTTCGCAGGCTAAGCTTTTAAATGCCACCAAGTTGTTTTAGGGCAGTTGTGCATTGTTAGATAATGCAGAAGCCAAAAGCCAAAAGTAGGTGGCAGCACATGATCGGAGCGCGAGGTGGAATGCAATGAAACTAACAATCACCGCTAATGTTACTGAAGCATGAGAGCGTCCACCGCATGTCCACGAGCTTCTCTGCCCTAGCGCACATTGCACAAGCGTGCCTGTTCGTTCGTCTTTCGCGTCTGTGACTAGCCTAGGCGCGCGGATGCCTAGAGCGCGTTTTTTATTTCATGCCTCACAGCCAGCGTTGCCATTTTAGCCGTTTTCCGGCTAGATTTAGCCGGTTTT
>NW_023458556.1:106968190-106975773 GCF_013731165.1 Rhagoletis pomonella | reverse complement strand
ATTTTAGAAAAAAGCTACTTACAAAACCTTTAATAATTGAATCATGAGTCAAGCCCATGATACAAATATTTAAAGGTAGTTTCACTTCTTCTTCTTATCCGCCATTGCTCCCATTTAACGTAAACTGTGCTTTTGAGGTTTTCTTTTAAAATGAAGCTACCATATTCTTTGAAGAAACTAAAAAAGTGGTTTTTTACTTAAAAAAAAATTATTCCAAAATTATTTCAAGGAATATATTTTGAGCATCATTTAATAGCGAGCTTTTAGTGGTTTATTTCTAAAATTAATTATAAAACGGAAGGCTGGTAAAATACTCTTATTACATTGCGTAATGCACATGGATAATCTATTTGCTTATGCAGTTATTTTTATCATTATTTAGTACAATTAGCTGCATATTTACTTACTTAGCTCTATGCTATATTCCTCCCCGATCTGACTTATCAGTGTATTCACAACATGTATCTTTACTGAAATCAATTAATTCAATGATTAAACCCTCTGATTCATTGACTGTGTTGGGTGACTTTAATTTACCAAATGTATCATGGAACATCATTGACAATGATATTGTACCTTTCTCGTCTAGCGCGTGCAACAACGTATTTTTAGAGGAGATGGCAGAACTCTGCCTGAATCAAGTTAATGTACTTCGCAATAAGTTTGGCAAAGTATTAGATCTTGTTTATGTTGATGATGCATCTAAGTCGGCTGTAAATAAATGTGACCCACTAGTTTTGCCCGAAGATGTCTACCACCCTGCTATTGAGATATCTTACGAAATTATAAACGATGGTCAAAATTGCGATGTCCAAACATACGAACCAAATATTCGCTTTGATTTTTCGAAAGCCAACTTTAAAAAACTGAATAAAGAATTGTCTAAATTGTCGTGGCCTATATACAAAGAAAAAGTTGAGCAAAGCGTTGCACATTTTAATTGTACTGTATATAGATTATTTGAAAAGTATGTGCCTAAACGCATGTGTGTTCCTGAAGAACAAACACAGTTATGGTTCACTAAAGAACTGAGAAACTTGAAAAACAGAAAGTCACGTTATTTTAGATTACACAAAAAAACCGGCTTACACTCATACTATGTAAAATACTCACTTTTGCGTCACAAGTTCTTTGAATTAAACAAAAAGTGTTATAAAGATTACTTGTGTAAAATCAAACGACGTATAATATATAACCCCAAATCATTTTATGATTTCGTAAACTCCAAGCGAAATGTACGGGGGTTTCCTTCCGCCATGAAGTATCAAAATACCGTCTCTGGTGATAATCAAACAATTTCTAACATGTTCGCTCAGTTTTTTAAATCCAATTATTCCACTAACTCCCAAGCATACTTTGACTATCCTTTTAAACTAAGTCCAATTAACTCTATACATAACCCTATAATATCTCCCGATGATGTTTTAGTTTACCTGAAGTCCTTAAAGCAGTCTTTTAGTTATGGTCCTGACCAGATCCCCACTTGTTTTCTTAGAAATTGTGCTGATTATCTCTATGAGCCGTTAACAGCCTTATTTAATTTGTCTCTTAAAGCGGGCGTTTTTCCAACTGTATGGAAGGAATCGTTCATAACCCCCTTACATAAAAGTGGTAGCAGGTCTTCAGTGGAGAACTACCGGGGCATAGCTAAGCTTTCTGCAATTCCTAAATTATTTGAAGCAATTATAACAAATCGGTTGACGCATTTTATCCCTTCAAGCATTTCATACAGTCTACATGGATTTTGCAAGGGCAAATCAACTTCTACAAATTTACTTGAATTAACATCCTATATCTCAAAAGCATTTAGTGAGAGCAAAACTGTTGATGTTATATATACTGATTTCAGTAAAGCATTTGACAAAGTGTGCCACTCGTTGCTCATCTATAAACTTGATCTTCTTGGTCTTCCACCTAATTTTCTACGTTGGATCTCTTCATACCTATATGATAGATCACAAAGGGTATTGTTTAAAAATACTATCTCTGACGTCATTGATGTTACTTCAGGAGTCCCTCAGGGTAGCCACCTAGGCCCGATTCTGTTCTTGCTTTTTATAAACGATATTTTAAACAGATATAAAATTCTCCAAAATTTTAATGTATGCAGATGATGTAAAACTTTATAAATCGTACGTTTCAATTGAAGAAAGGTCTTTGCTACAATCAGACTTAAACAGCATGGCTTACTGGTGTAAAGTAAATCTTATGCCTCTAAATCTTAAGAAATGTAAAGTAATGTGCTTCTCGCGAAGAGCTGTTCTGCCAGTTTCTTATATAATAGGTAACCATAACCTGGAACAGGTATACAATTTTGTGGACCTTGGTATCACAATGGATCCTAAGCTTAATTTTAATCTTCACATTAATGTGACAGTCAACAAGGCTAAAGGTGTACTTGCATTTGTGAAACGATGGTCAAAAGAATTTAGTGACCCTTATATCACTAAAACCCTGTTTACAACATTAGTTAGACCGATTCTGGAACACGGCTCGGTGGTTTGGAATCCAAGGTATCAAATTTATTCAGACAAGATAGAATCAATTCAAAAACAATTCCTACTTTTTGCTTTAAGAAATTTCCGATGGGATTCTCAATATAGTCTTCCACCGTATACGAGTCGCTTAAAACTTATTAACCTTCCTACACTTGCCAGTCGCAGGGAAATGCTTGGTATAATTTTTATGGTTAAATTACTGACAGGCTCAATTTCAAGTCCGTCTCTTCTGGCTGATGTAAGCTTTAATGTTCCCTCACGCGTATCAAGACACTTTTGTCCCATATTTCTGAAAGCTTGTAAAACCAATTTTGAATTGCACGACCCACTCCGTTGCTTATGCCAGGATTTTAACTCTCATTCCAGCACGTTTGATATATCAGATCCGCTTTTCAGCATTAAGAAAGAGATACTCTCCTCTCTCAATAAGTGAATTATTGACATAAATACATAAAATCAGCTGATGAATTTAGTTCTGTAGCTGAACAGTTTTAGATCTCGACACTTAACAAACTCCTGCCTATCGTGACTCGGCACAAAAATTTAAAATATTGGTTCCGTACGTCATGCGGACTGCGCCCCTCGTGCGGATGGGCGGGAATGGAGGGTAAAAACCGTTGGGATATTATTATTATTATTATTATTATTATTATTTCGGGATGGCCACGTGCATGGTAAATTCACCAAAATGTTGTTTGCTTGTTCCAACCGCTTTTCGGCGGAAAATTTTCAGCCTCGGGACGGATGTGCCCAATCTAAGCGAAACGCTGCACCAGCAGCAGTAGAGCGAGTAGTTTACCTGTCTATAATCTATAACAAGGAGCTCTAAGAATTTGTAAATATTTTTACCTCCCTCTAAGTTTATGCTTCCATAGTGCTTTCATTGACGATAAGCTACTTTTTAACTATTCCTATGTTCATGTGTCCTCTAAAAAGGATCCAAATTAAAGCAACATCCTAATATCTATAATAATATCTCATGGAACACTGTATATAATGCCGAAAATTTGTGCGGTAAGGTAATTTAAGGTATGTTAAATTAATACTTACTTATTAACAGCTATGCTAATACGATGAATTAAGTAAACTTACCTTGCGTGTTGTTATTTTTTAATGCATAAAAAATTCCTTTAAAAAATAATAAAATTTCCAAAACAATAATTTGTTGAGGTGGCAGTGATACTCGAGCAATTTACGAAAAGTATAAACGTCATAAGCACAGTTTATGCCAAAAAATTTCAAAGTGAAACTACCTTCTTTTTTTTGTATCATGGTCAAGGCCATAATTTAATAAACAAAGTGAAATCAATATTTGACGTACGCTTATTTGAAAATTTAAATGTAAACAATTCGTATATTTGTTTACATTAACCCTCTTTCGGCTTTGGTTTGGAACCGAATTCTGAGATAGGGCGTTCTTCCACCAAATTCTGTGATAGGGTGTTTTTCAATATTTTTTTTCAGAATTTATGCGAGTTGCACTAGAAATTTCCTGATTTTCTCGATTTTAGCAACTAAATTAGTCATTAAACCGATTTTTTTTTGTGAATAACTATTTACTGATACATAAATAAACAGTATTGACGAAGGTACAGAAACCGCACTGTCCCCATCTCAAAAGATTTCTCCATATATGTATATACATATATACACATTAAATTAAGGATTCTTTCTCAAATTAATTACTGCAAATCAGGACCAATATTGTTACTAAATTGGCGAAAGTATAAATTTTATACGATACTTCAAATATGTTTGGCGCACTGCAGTTGTAGTTATTGGACGTTATTTTCATGATATGCCTTTGCACTAATGCATTTGAGAACATACCCACACTTTGATCATTACCTCTCATCTGATGAAATAGCAGGTAACATCTTTGATGGTACTGCATCTGGATCGAGGCGTCTTCTCTTGGCATTAATACTTGCATAAATTATATCATTCGAAGTGCAGAGCGCAAACTTTCGATGATCCAGTTAGTTTAACACCACACGCAGTCATCCAATCCCTTCCTTGCGTAACATCTGTTGGCACACGAAACATACCTACTCACTGTTGTGGGTGCTTCTGCATAAACAGCAAGTATCTGGCATTTTAAACGAATTTTTTTCTTTTTGTTCTTTAATTTCTAAAACAATTATTTTTTGATTTGCAATCAAAATGTTTTATTTTGAAATTAATTTATAACGTTGCTAGTTTCAAATGGGTTAACGCAATGACAAACCGTTGTCATATAAGCGTATAAAAAATAAATATGTCATATATTGATTTCACTTTGCTTATTACACTATGGTCAAGCCATGGTATAAAAAAGAAGGTAGTTTCGGCTGCGAGATTGAAAATTAGAATAAAATTTTTTCCTGAAAATAATTTGATCGAAAAAGGACAAAATAAATTAATTTTTTAAAAATAATTAGAAGGAAAATTAGTTGCGCATTTGGAAGCTGCAAAAATATCACTTAACGATATCGAGTTTGATTGGCTGGAGAATTTTGCAGGTTACCTTGTGTCGAAAATGGGTCTGGCGGAATTCGGTTTCAGGACGAGTGAAGGGAAAGACAATAATTTACTTTCGTTAAATGCATATCTGAAGGAGGTCTTTATAAACCAAGTGTTGATTTTTTGAATCTTTTGGAGCATTTTAACTCGAAATTTTTTGTTTTAATGGTGACAAATTAACAACAAGTCCAAATTTTTAAAGAACTGTATTGTAAAATCCAAATGTTACTGTCGAGAATTGTAAACATTTTTTCCAATACGGTACTTAAATCTAAATTAAAAGAGAACAAAACTAAATATGAAAATAAGAAGATGAGAAACATGACATCTTGATGGGTTTGTTGAATTTATTACCTAAATAAAAACATTTAATAATGTTAACGCAACATACATAAATGTGTACATACATATAGATTAATTTTCAGTTTTGGGGTAGGGGTGAGAAATACCATAAACGTAAGTACATATGCCATTATCCATTGATCTTCGAAGTAAAATTGCATTATTTATATGTACATATTTTCAATACATATGTATAGCATGTACTAGACTTGTTTGGTTTCGTCTTAGAAGACTAAAATATTTACACCCATTTACTGTGAAAGAAATTCCCATCTCGGAATTCCCTAATTTATTTTTAAATATTAACAATATGGTAACGCTCCTAACAACATGAACTCATTATGAAGCTTCAAAAATCTCAGTATCCGTCAAAAAGTTGTTTATTGAAACTACCTTCTTTTTTATCATGAGTCAAGCGATTCATTCATTTTATATAAAGTTGAAAATAAGCTCACAGTATAGTAAGGTTTAAAAATAAAATTGAAAATAATTTTTTTCTTATCGGAAAAAATTCCAATTGAAAACTGAAGGCTCTGGTTGAAGAAGGTGTTTACTCTTATTCTTCTTCTTAATTGGCGCTGTAACCGCCTAAGCGATTTTGGCCGAGTCCAAAACAGCACGCCAGTCATTTCTCTTCTGTGCTAACTGACGCCAATTAAAAATGCCAAGTGAAGCCAAGTCCTTCTCCACCTGGTCTTTCCAACGCAGAGGAGGCCTTCCTCTTCCTCTGTTACCAGCATCGCGGCCCGCGTTGAATTTTTTCAGAGCAGGAGCGTTTCTGTCCATCCGAACGACATGGCCAAGCCAGCGGAGCCGCTGAATTTTAATTCGCTGCACTATGTCTATATCGTTGTAAAGCTCATACAGCTCATCGTTAAATCGTCTGCGATATTCGCCATCACCAACGCGTAAAGGTCCGTAAATATTTCGCAGAATCTTTCTCTCGAAAACTCCAAGAGCCGCCTCATCAGATGCTTTCATTGTCCATGCCTCCGCGCCATACACCAGCACAGGCATGATGAGAGACTTATAGAGTGTGATCTTTGTACGACGAGAGAGGACTTTACTTCTCAATTGCCTACTCAGCCCAAAGTAGCACTTGTTGGCAAGAGTGATTCTCCGTTGGATTTCAAGGCTGACATTATTATTGGTGTTAATGCTGGTTCCCAAATAAATGAAGTCGTCTACTTTTTCAAACTTGTAACTGTCAACAGTGACGTGGGTGCCAAGACGCGTATGCTCTGACTGTTTGTGTGATGACAGGAGATACTTCGTTTTGTCCTCGTTCACCACCAGACCCATTCGCTTTGCTTCTCTATCCAATCCCGAGAAGGCAGAACAGACGTAGCCCTTGTTTTTACCGATAATATCGATGTCGTCGGCATACGCCAGCAATTGTACGCTCTTATAAAGTATTGTGCCTGAGCGGTTCAGTTCTGCGGCTCTTATTATCATCTCCAACATAAGATTAAAGAAATCACACGAAAGGGAGTCCCCTTGTCTGAAACCTCGTTTGGTATCAAACGGCTCGGAGAGGTCCTTCCCTATTCTGACGGAGCTGGTGGTATTGCTCAACGTCATTTTACACAGCCGTATTAGTTTCGCGGGGATACCAAATTCAGACATCGCGGCATAAAGGCAACTTCTCTTCGTGCTGTCGAAAGCGGCTTTGAAATCGACAAATAGATGGTGTGTGTCGATCCTATTCTCGCGGGTCTTTTCCAAGATTTGGCGTATTGTGAATACCTGATCTATGGTGGATTTTCCAGGCCTAAAGCCACACTGATAAGGTCCAATCAGCTCGTTGACGGTGGGCTTCAGTCTTTCGCACAATACGCTCGATAAGACCTTGTAACTTATGCTTAGAAGGCTAATTCCGCGGTAGTTGGCGCGTATGGCGGGGTCGCCTTTCTTGTGGATTGGGCAGAGCACACTTAAATTCCAGTCGTCGGGCATGCGTTCATCTGACCATATTCTGCATACGAGCTGATGCATGCACCTCATCAGCTCCTCGCCGCCGTACTTGAATAGCTCGGCTGGCAGGCCGTCAGCTCCAGCAGCTTTGTTGTTTTTCAGCCGCGTAATCGCTATACGTACCTCGTCATAGTCAGGCGGTGGGACAGCTACTCCATCATCATCGACTGGGGACTCGGGTTCGTCTTCCTCACTACTTTCAGCGCTGCTACCATTCAGTAGGTTATAAAAGTGTTCCCTCCACAATTTAAGTATATTCTGGACATC
>NW_023458556.1:106966664-106968090 GCF_013731165.1 Rhagoletis pomonella | reverse complement strand
AGGTTATAAAAGTGTTCCCTCCACAATTTAAGTATATTCTGGACATCTGTCACTAGGTCGCCATTGTTGTTCTTACAGGAGTTCGCCCCGGTCTTTAAACCTTCCGTAAGTCGCCTAACCCTCTGGTATAATTTTCTGGCGTTCTTCCTGTCGGCCAGCATCTCAAGCTCTTCGCACTCACGTATTTCGGCCTCTTTCGGTGTTTACTCACTAATGACTAATTTTACAGTTAGACATTGGAACTTTGAACTTGGTAGGAGTTAAAAAAAAGCGAGTTAACACCTACCACCGAAGGCCTATGACTTACTCTTTTTTTAAAGCCACAAATTCGGGCAACAAGTTGCTGATTTTTGATCAAATGTTTGTTTGCTTTTTCAAAGACGTTAGGTACTACTGCTATCTATCGAAACACCAAATGAAAATTGTATGGAATATAAAAGTATAGATCCTAAAAATTTGGAGAAAACCCCTGTTTTCTTTTGAGTATACATTTTTGTTTGTTTCTTCAAACAAGTTAAGAATTATTACTCTTTCATTTTAAAGGTATGTATTTTAAAAGAAATACCAAAAATTTTAAAAATTCTTTCAGGGAACAACTAGAAATCTTAAAAATTGTAGCATTTAAGAGGCTCTAAAGAAAAAATTAAATAATCTGTTTTCTTTTAAGAAATGAAAGAATACCAAACGAAATTTGTATGGTAGGTAGTACGTATGGACACATATGACCATTTCATAAAATGGTATTATTTTTATCGTTTATCAAAATGTTTCACTTTTATTGATCAATTTAAAAAAAAAAAATACAAAAAGTGGTGACAAATAACTTTAGGAGCAACTAAATAGCTTTAAAATTACGGAAACTACAAGGTTTACGAAGAGATTAGACAAAAATTTTAATTTTTGACAAAATCTTTAAAAAATCGTAAAAAATGCAGAATTAATGCTATGAAAAAAAAATACGTGCTCATTTATTTTTCAAGCAGAAAAACATATTTTAATCTGAAGTTAATTCTCGATATACCATCGGACTGGCTGCATGATTTGAAATGGATCCAGTCTACATAACTTTTTTGAAGAAACAAACAAAAATTTATACTCAAAAAACGCACGTTTTTTCTCAAAAATTTTTAGGATTTATGCTGATTCCTAAAATTTTTCATACAATTTTCGTTTGGTGTTTTGACAAATAGCGGTGGTACTTAACATCTTTTCTAAAAGAAAGCAAACATTTTCTCAAAAATCGTAACTTTTGTCAGAATTTTTGGCTTATGAGTATAATTTTTACATACAGGAAGTCATATTATTGAAGTCTTTAGTCGTAGAAAATGTTAACTCACTTTTTAACTTCTACAACTGGCAAAGTTCCAATGGCTAACTCTAAAAGTAATCAGCTGTAAAATTAGCCATTAACATTAGTTAACACCTT
>NW_023458556.1:106944958-106966564 GCF_013731165.1 Rhagoletis pomonella | reverse complement strand
TTTTCCAGCCTATTTCGTTATTTTATTTTGCCTTTTTTATAGGTTTTTAGGTCCTAAAAATCCGTTCCCTGGTAATAAGACTAGTGTTTCACCAAATTAAAAAAAATTTCATTGAGTAAAAGATGACCATTATTCCATTTTTACAATTTTTATTGGTGCACTCGACATTTAATCTAAAATTTTTATATACATGAAAAAAGAAATATATAAGTACATAAGAAATACTGTGTAAAAATTTTAAACGCCAATATATAATCACTTTTAAATAATATGGGTTTTATGCTAAGGCGTGCGAGTAAACTTGTTAGATGACTTCGTATGGTTTTTCGGGGCGTAAACGTTACATTTTTTATTTTTATTTGCATTTTTGAAAAATAAATCCTTTTAAGGCTGAAAATAAATGGAATACATTCATATATATAAGACTGCATCACTCCCCATACAAAAAAAGTCGGTACTGTTTTTCCATTGGAATTATAAAATCAATTATATTTTAAGACGTCCACCAAAATATTTCGGAAAAATATTAAGATTTAAGCGAGCTGGACCGATTTGAAAATACCTCCAAAAATGGAGTTTTTTATGAATAAAAATCATTTCTTAAAGATGTTTTTTGAAAAAATCCCCTCAAATGACAATACGGTTTAAGCTTAAAAAATGTACATAAAAATATAAAAAAATAAATAAATTTTGAACGGAATCGTAATAATGAGATTTTTGATGCTGTTTTTTAACTTTTTTCAAAGATTGGTATAAGAAAAACTTGAATAACTGAACCTTAACTCTTCCGACTTACACTTGTGAGGTATCATCCCATATTCTAAATCAGAATAGTTTTGGCCTAGTTATTTAAGTTTTTCGTAAATCAATCTTTGAAAAAAGTAAAAACAAAACACATCAAAAATCTCATTATTACGATTCCGTTGAAAAGATTTTTAAATATTTGTATGTAGATTCTTTAAGCCTAATCTGTTTTGTCATCTGAGGGAACTTCTTTCAAAAAGTTCTTAAAGAAACGATTTTTATTCATAAAAACTCCATTTTTGGAGGTATTTTCAAATCGGTCCAGCTCGCTTCAATCTTAATATTTTTCCGAAATATTTTGGTGGACGTCTTAGAATATAATAAATTTTGTAATCCCGGCGGAAAAACCGCACCTTTTTTTGGTGTTGCAGTCTAATATACTTATATTTATATATATATATGTCTCTATATAGCGTACGCCCGCTATAGTGAACACCTCGATATAGTGAACACCGAAATATTTACACAGAGTACTCTAAATAGTGAACAATCGAAAGCCTCTAAATAGTGAACAAAATTTTAAAAGCAACGGCAAGCATAAATTGACAAAAAATACCAAATTTAACCGGAAATGAAATCGGTTATTCCCTGAAATTTATCACTTTATGTTTATTACTAGAAAAGCTGCTACTATTTGATGCTAATGTTTATTTGATTCTTGTCGAGTTCCAACCGCTTGTGAGTGAATGTGCGCTGTTTTACGTTTTTTTTTTATATATTTTTTGTGTGCTAATAAATTTAGCATTTAAATAATTTTTAAGTGTTATCATGTCTGCGAGGAAATTCCTTTCGTTGAAGCAAAATCTTAAATTGTTGAAAAAATCGGAAATTTATGGTGCAACTGCAGACATCTTCATAGAATGGTTTCACCATTGCTTCGCCCCTCACGTTCATGAGTACTACATTTAAAATTTCTAACAGTTTTACCGATTATTTTTTCGTTTTTCATTGTTATTCGGTTCAAAATTATTTGCTACAAAAGGGTTTACCAACCAAAGCTATCCTATTGCTTGATAACGCCCCTAGCCATCCGCCAGAAGATGAACTTAAAACTGCTGATGGCTCAATATTCGTGGTTTATATGCCTCCAAATTTAACGCCTTTTATTAAGCCTATGGATCAAAATGTAATTCGCTTAACTAAGCTGTACTACAAAAAAACATCTGCTGTTATTAGCTGTAGGAAAAGATGACATCACACAATTTATAAAAACTTTAACTTTTGAAGATGCTGTATCATTTTTAATGCTTGCTTGGAATCAGCTGAAGGCAAGTGTAACAGCGAAATGTTGGAAGCCTTTATTAGAATGTTTCAATGCCAAATGAAAGCGAGGATGAAGACGATGATGTTCCTCTGAGCTTACTTCGCCAAAAAATACTGCAGGAAAAATATAAAGAAATCGATGATATACAGGGTCTGCTGCAAGTTGTAATACCGAAGGTAATTTTATTGACCCTATTGACATTCACCTGCCCATTTCGTTTTTATGTACTTTAGGAAACCTACACTGAAAATGATATCTAAAATTGGAATACAATCGAAGACGACGAACCAATTGATTTAGAGAAAGATGCCGAGAATAGTGCAGAAGCTGGTGATGATGACCAAGGCGAAGGACAGATCGAAAATCCTATAAAAGCCACTGAAGCTATTAAAAACTGACTTCGCTGGCATAATAGTATTGAGAACTCTACGTGAAAAGCGGTCCAAAAGTCAATTTCCTCATGCATGAAACAAACATCTATTCGCGAATTCTTCCAATAAACATTCATATGTCCATTTATATTTTCCTAAGTACACATTTATTCCAAAGATCTGTTGCACTTACATACACAAACATGAATTTTGAGCAAATAAAACAAGTTTTTGAACAAAATAAGTCAACCTTAATACAGTGAACAACCTGGATGCTGTGAACAGGCCATGCAAAAATTAGTTCACTATATTCAGACACGACTGTATATACATATTTTAGAAAATCAGTCTTCCCGTATTAGGTGCATATGTATGTATGTTAATATCTTCGTAAAGCTAAGTGTACACGGTAGAGAAAAATTGCGAGATTTAGACGAAAATCTCGCTAGAGACGTATAAACAATCAATATAGCTCTACGATAGACTCACCTACAAAGTCTACGTGAGAGTTACTTAGCGAGACTTTTTCGCCGTGTACACAGTCCAACGTAGCTAGATCGAAAACTCTCCGTCAACTCTACTCTCTATTTCGCAAGTTAAATAGACTTTTTGCTCTACGGAGACGTATGGTAAAGTCTTGACAAATAATTTCATTACAGATTGTTAAATTTTTAAATGGCCACGGCATTAAATCGTATATTCGATACAAGCACACCATTTTAGGTACATTTATAACATAGCCAAATAATATATCGGGAATCAATCTCTTATTCTCATTGGTAGGGTTCGAAATTTCAGACTTTGGTATCGATACTGAGTACTCATTCTGGCATAGAACTCATGGTATCGATACTTTAAAAGTATCAGGGAAAAAGTATCGATACTACTCAGTATCGGACTCATTGAAATACGTTGTTTGGGATACTAAAATTATTTTATTCAATAGAAATTTTAAAATATTTGATTTTTATTTCATTGCAGAACCTACTTTCACGTTAGAAGTAACTTTAACGTTAAATGTACATATGTATATACATACATATATATATATACTTTCACGAATTTCAAATTATATTAAGAATTTTTGTAAATTTTTTGGGTATGCATTTTTGTAACCTATTCAATTTTAATATAATAATGTGCAAGTGTGAATTAAGTCAACGGTAGTAGGCTACACGTAAAGTTGAATAGGTTACAAAACAGCATACCCAAAAGGTTTCTAAAAATTCTACATTTTCGTGAACTTTGCGTAAAGTTTTACGGCCTTATTCAAAAAAATAAAAAAGGTTTATAAACTGAAAAATTTATAAAAACGTCATTTTATTAAGCTCTTTAAACCTACTTTATTTTTAATGAATAAGGTCATTAAACTTTAACTTATTTGGTTTATATTATGCAACAGACTACACGAAATTTCAGTTCATTTTAAGTGATGGACAAAATTGTATGATAGTAATCCATATAAGCAAAGAAAATTGGGTTGCTAATGGAAGAAAAAATTTAAAAATTGTGTTTTTTAATAAGTTTTCGATACTACGAGTACTTTGCACAGTGTCGAGTAAAATCACCAAATAAGGTATTGAGTATTAAAGTACTCATTTTTATACCCCCAGTATCCATGCTTACTCAATATCGATAGTATCGTTCGAACCCTACTCATTGGCATTTCAATGGCTCTTCCAATAGCCTGGCAACAGTCGTTGCTTGAGTTATCTACTGTTTTGGCAGAGTGCCAGGCCACTTGCTAAACTTGGTGAATACCTATATATGGGGCCTTCCATACCAAAACGGACGGGGTTCACACTTTATGTGTTTGATTTGTCTCAAATTTTTAGGGTTGATGCATAAACATAAATAATAAATAAATATGAAATTTGAGCTTGATTAATACATTTTTAAAAACTTTATAGCACAAAAACAAAAACAAATCGATTTAATAGTTTTCCAAATATCTCGAGAACGGGGCGAGAGAAAAATTAAAAAAAAAATCCCACATACACACATCAAAATTCTCTATGAAAAGAAATATTTTTAAAACTTTTTTTCTTGAAAAATTTTTCACATACACATTTTTTGATAAAATAAAATTAGTTTTTGAAAATATGCCATCTCAAAACAAATTAAAAACAAGTAAGAGCAGCGCTGTCTTCGGCTATGCCGAAGGCTTCATACCTTTCATGAACATCTGCAAATTTTACTTTGACAGATTACTGCTTTTGAATACATCTGCATACATCGATAGAGGAGTTAGATACTTATATAAAAAATCGCATCTAAACAATCAGAGGTATGGAAGATATACTTTATATGGCACCAATCTAAGTGATTTTCACTGCTATGTGATCGGTATGTAAACCGGTAACACAATTTATTGGGTTTAGTTTCCTACATAAAGAAGATATATCGCAAAAACTGGTATCTGAACAATCAGTGGTATAGGAGATAAAGCTTATACAGCATAGATTTTGACGATTTTCTCAGTAGACTTTGTATTATTATTTATAAAATATCTTACGAAATTTATCGGTTTTAGCTGTTCAAATAAAGGAGTTTTACAGTAAAATCCCATATCTGAACAATCAGATGTATGGAAGATACATATATGTTATAGTCACCCGATCCTTGTTATTTTCACTGTAAGTATTCCGTTGATAATGAGCAAAAATGGTGCGAAATTTCATGTTCCTAGCTGCATAAATGGAGGAGTTATGATAAAAGACCTCATATCTGAACAATCAGTTGTATGGGGGCTACAGGTTATAGTGACCCGATCTTTGTTATTTTCACTGTAAGTCTTCTGTTGATAATGAGTGAAAACAGCGCGAAATTTCATGGTCCTAGCTACATAAATGGATGAATTATAACGAAAAATCTCATATCTGAACAATCAGTTGTATGGGAGCTATAGGTTATAGTTACCCGATCTTTTTAATTTTCACCGTAAGTTTTCTGTTAATAATTATTGAAAACAGTGCGGAATTTCATGTTCCTAGCTATATAAATGGAGGAGTTATAACGAAAAATTTTATATCTGAACAATCAGTTGTATGGGAGCTATAGGTTATAGTGACCCGATCTTTGTAATTTTCACTGTAAGTATTCTGTTGATAATGGGTGCAAGTACTGCAAAATTTCATGTTCGTAGGTGCATAAATGCAGAAGTTATAACGAAAAATCTCATATCTGAACAATCAGTTGTATGGGAGCTATATGTTATAGTGGTCCGATTCTTCCGGTTCCGACAAATGATTAATACATTATAAAAATACACCCACCTACCAAATTTGATCCGGATATCGCGAAAACTGAGAGACTAGATTGCATACAAACAGACAGACAGACGGACAGACGGACAGACGGACATGGCTAAATCAACTCAGCTCGACGTTCTGATCATATAAGTATACATTTTAATGGGTCTATCTCTTTTTGTTCTGGTACTTACAAACATCGGACCAAAGTTATAATACCATTTCATTCTCATGAAAGGTATAAAAATTACAATGGTAGCTCTGAGTATTGTGCAATATTTATGTATAGTATTATGGGGTGCGCTCTACAATAATTTTAGTTATGAATTTTTTTTACACCGAAGTTGAGTAAAATTAGTACAAATGAACAATTTTTTTTTTATTTATTTAAGAATTTTTTTGACTATGCAGTTTTGTAGCCCATTAATTTTTAGTATAATAAATTTTTTCCTCGCCTCGTTCTCGCGATATTTGGTAAACTATTAAATCGATTTGATTTTGTTTTTATGCTGTCAATTTTTGAAAAATGTATTAATCAGCTTCATATCTATTTATTATTTATGTTTATGCTTCAACCGTAAAATATTTAAATAAATCAGAAACTTGAAGTGTGAACCCCGTCCATTTTAATATGCAACGCCCCATATACATAGTAGTTTGATTGGAACTGCTCGGATAAACTCCTTTCGAGGGAATTTTAAATATTAAAGATTGTTTAATGTGAGCAGCGTTGCCGCTTTGGTCATTTTTAACCAAAATTGGTAATTTTTTTCTTTATTTGTCAAGTTTGGTAATTTGGTAATTTATTTTTCAATTTGGTAATTTTTTCCATTCGGTCTTACATGTCAAGTAGGACAATATTGGTTCTGATTCCACATTAGAAAGTGGACCGTAAGCGTTTCTTTTATAGCAATACCAGGTAATCCTGAAAGTTTCGCAAGGCGAAAGTTGTTCCAGGGTTCCTTGACTACTAGAATGTTGTGTTCTTTAACAAACTGCTGGAAAGTGGCTATTGCTAAGTATATCCACCGTGTCCTTACCTGGAAGGTTTTGGGTGGTCCTACCTTTCCCTGTCAGTTCGTCAGCTTTTCAATTACCATCAATTTTCTGGTGTACCCGGCAACCATATATATGAATAGAATTCTTCGTAAATACGTATATTCTCGGGACTTCACTCTGTCTATGTGTGAGTCGAAAGCTTTCCTTCAAGTGTTGAATTTTTGATATATTTTCTTGTCACTTGTTTACATACTGTTGAATATGTTACCAGCTCGATATGTTACTTGATAAATATGTTACTAGTGTGCTATGTGATTTAATGATTGTCATACAAAATAAAAAGAATCTTGTCATTGATTTTATTATATTCATTGCAAATGGACGTTGTTATTTTTCTCTGGAATAATTTCAACAACTGCCGCAACATTTTGGTGCCGAAACCCGGGATATTTTTCACGCATTTTGTAGAAAAGGCTGCATGAATTGGGAAGGTTGTATTGTTCTTTTAATATGGTATATGTATTTTATATTTGTTTTAGCATGTATGTTGCCGGTTTTTAGTTTCCTAATTCCTATTGGGGCAAGCATCTTTGTCCCCCATATGATGAATAGTACAGCCCATGATACAAAAAAGAAGGTAGTTTCAATAAACAACTTTTTGATTAAAAAGCAGATTTTTGACAATTGCTCAATTGTGAAAAATTCGAAGCGGCATTACCCAATTGTAAGTTTTTTGGTGTGGGACATTTTATATTCTAAATTTGGGATTATAAAGTGAATAGTTGTATTAATATATACCTTTTAAAACTAATCAATATCTTATTTTGAAAACGTTTAAATTTTACATTAAATTCGATAACAACTTGCCAAATCATTATTTTAATATTAATACAATTTTAGTGAACATATTTTAAAATTATGTTAGTGTCCTCATGTCATCTTATTAATTCACAATGTAGTTTTCTATATCGGATACGTGATTCTGATGTAATTCTGAAATTACACATTTACACAAATTACTGAAATTACACATTTGGGTGTGTTATTTAATACATATTGTCTTTGTCCATTTAACAGCAATGGAATTTACTTTGGAACTCATGGGCCGTAAAATTTTTCTAGCAACACATATTGTTTTCACATACAATTTTGACACACCCAAAATTGAAGGATAAAATAAATAGATAAAAACAAATTTTCAATAAAACTGATTTGTGTAGTCCAGGGTCGTCTTTAGTAAATTTTTTGGAGGCTGTTTTAACATATCCTATCTTATTATATATTTCTTAGCTTTTCTACATTCTGAGAAGTTGAGTAAATGAAGTCTAATATTCTTTTTTGGTCAACTACGATGTTTGATTTCATTTTTTTGCAATCATTAGTTCATTTCGCTTGAGGAGTCACAATGCCCATACCGGTTTTTTTTGAAATTTCGGACACAAGTTTTCCAATAATGGTTATAGGCTAAAACAAAACCGATATCTAAAGTGCGTGTAGAACCTCCCATAGAAATCGAATTTTTCATAGTGCATATCTCTGGAAGTATTTGTGGTAGAGTCCTGGAACTTTGTATGGATATATGTACATGAAGTCAATCTTAAGCTCATGGAAAAATAAGAGTTTATTGGAAAATGCGGCGTGCCACCGTAGAACTAGGAATAGAGGTAAATGAAATCAATCCCAAACCTATGAAAAATGGGGGTATATGAAAACAATCTCGTAGCCGTTCAAAAGAGCTAGCGGTATAAGCCAAATAAACTAAAATTCTGGTGACGCATAAAAACCTCTGGAAGCATTTACCTAGAATACAGAGATAAGGTATTTTTCCAACGAAAATATGTACAGAAAAACGGGCGCCACACCTTCTGGAAAGTAACATGATCACAGGGTGTATCCCGAAAACCATTTTAAGCTAAACCTTCAGGGATTATATTCTTGCCAAGACCCACAGGCATAAGCCGAAATTGCGTCGCAAGTTTTATGATCGGCTTGGGTAAGGTTTAACCACTTAACCCCCCTTTGTTTTCGTCGCTACTGAATTCTATAAACTGTCAGCTTTCACACAATTTAAAATATACATGTGTATTTAAAAATGTCATGAAAATTGTGTTGCTAGCTTCATGTTGCAAAATGTTTCAAGGAAATGTTGTGGAATTTCACACTTATTTCTTGTTTATTTCTTATTATGCTATGCTTAAGAACAAAATATTTTTAAATCGACAAAACATTAATAAGAAAATTTGAAGGATTTTAGATATTGGGTATGGTAGCACGAAATGTCACAATCTGCTTAATTGTCAGGTTGTTAATATGGCGACGAAAAAGTGACAATGGAACTACCTTGTTTTTGTATCATGCTACAGCCGTTGGAGAGCATGCACGATATTGCATTATTGGTGCTCATCACTTCCACAGTTCGTTTGCAATTTTTAGACTCGTCGTGGGTGCCTGCTTTTGGTCCATGCTGTGGTGGCGTCACATATGATACATCGCTTGCAAATTTTTGGACACGTCGCGGTACCTGCTTTTGGTCCATGCTGTGGTGGCGTCACATATGATACACCGTTTGCAAATTTTTGGACGCGTCGCGGTACCTGCTTTTGGTCCATGCTGTGGTGGCGTCACATATGATACACCGTTTGCAAATTTTTGGACACGTCGCGGTACCTGCTCTTGGTCCATGCTGTGGTGGCGTCACTTATGATACACCTCTTGAAAATTTTGGACGCGTCGCGATATCTACTTTTGGTCCGTGCTGTAGTGGCGTCACTTTTAGGACGCTTCGCGTCGTTCGCTTGCTGTTACACGGTGGTTTCAAAGCATTCAGTATTTATTCAGACATTAGCGAGTGTGCGAACGGATGTTATCATAGTTGATACATAGCTCGCAGCATTTGGTTTAATTGTGATTTTGAGCTAAAGCATTCATATTAATGCTACCATTTTATTTGGTTTTTGCAGGGTCTTCGCGGAAGTGGTTTTTGAGTGCCTGTTAGTCGGTTTAGCATTCAGCTCATTGGAAGAAGCATACGTCACAAATTTGTTTTTTTGTTTTTTTTTTTGTTTTTCCACTCTGCGATGAATTCTGCGTACACAGAGTTTGTTAAGGATAGAAACCTTGTTGGTAAGCTCATCAAGCGCCTCGATGGAAGATGTCAGTCTTCAGAGGCACAGTGCTGGAATGAAGCAGTAATTGATATGCAAAAGGCTACTTTAGAAAGACATTGGTCATCATTTCAGAACAAGCAACTAGCGATATCTGAAATGTCTAGCATCAGTGAGGACGCTCGCTCTCGGAACGAAGCAGTTGCCTTCAAGGTGGCGAATTTATATTTTAATATCAAACAGCGATTGACTGCGTTTATGAATTTGGCCAACCCTAACCATCGCCGGCCTTTACTTAAGGTGTCGGAGATTAAACTGACTAAGTTTAACGGCGATTATTCTAAATGGACTTCTTGGCGCGTACAATTTGTGAGTAAAGTATTGGAAACTGAATTGTCTTCAGGGTCGAAAATCGATTTGCTGTTAACAGCTTTGGAAGGCGAAGCGCGGAAATGTGCAGGAGAAGGGGAACATCGTGACAAAAGTGATTTAGATAGAATTTGGAAGAAATTAGAGGACACGTATGATAACCCTTATCAGATTGTGACTGCGCATATTAATCAGCTTATCGATATTCCTACAATGGAATTTGGGCGATCAGATAAATTGCGACTAATTATCGATACCGTCGAGCAAGAACTGCGATCATTGGATCGGTTTAATTGCAGTACGGTTACATGGAGCCCATTTATGGCAGTGCATGTGTTGCGTAAACTTGACAAGTCAATCAGGGCTGCGTGGGAAATGGATAGGAATCCTACTGACCCTCCTTCACTCTCAGAACTGCTTCCCTTTTTAGAAAGGCGCATTTTTGCAATGCGTAACATAAAGGCGAACAGATTAGGCTCGGAAAGTGTGATTACAGACCGGTGTTTTAACGATGGTCAAGGCAAGAGGTGTGCAACTGACACGGATAGTTATCGCGATAAGCGATTTAAGTTCAGCAACGAGTTTTCTGTTAGCCAACCAGCAGTGAACCCATTTACAAATAAGAAAAGTAGTGACAGGTGCGCATATTGTAAGGGAAGTCATCGTACATGGAATTGTGAGAAACTAGCCAGTATGGGATACAATGACCGAGTGGGCAAAATTAGAGATCTTAACCTTTGTGAATCTTGTTTCTCAGGTGAGCATTTGGTGCAAAATTGCAAATGGAGAGGGTGCAAGGCGTGTATCTACGCGAAACACAATCGAATGAATTGTCCCAAGTATCCGGTAATGCGCGTTAATTACACTCAATCTGAGGGAGGTCTCAGCGGCCGAAAGGGGCGCATGGAACGGAAAGTTCATATTGCTACGGCTGGCTGCTCTTCCATGTTGTCAGGTGAGAAAATGGATCAATATGAAACGGGGCAACTTGATGAAGGGTTGGCGATAATAGGAACAGCACTGTGCCACTTGTGGCAAAACGCCGGAACGCTAACCGGAGACGTGCGCCTATTGTGAGATAGCGGCTCACTGCTAAATCTAATAACGAAAGAGTGTGTTCAGAGGTGGGGTCTTGATCGCATGCCGTGTAAGATCTCCATCGGAGGTGTCGGTGATGCACCACCGATTCAATCGCTGGGTTACATTGATTGTGTATTGTGTCACAGAGAGAACTCAGAAGCTGCTTTGCAGGTGCGTTTTGTCATTGTTAAAAGGATAACGGGTAAGAATCCGCAACGAGCCTTTAAGTGCAGACTTATGACTCAGTTTCACAATGATGATCTCGCGAATCCAACGTTCTCGGAACCGGGGCCAGTTGAGGGCCTCATTGGTGTTTCAACTTGGGCTTCAATTATACGGGATGGAATAATTCGTTCTTATCCAAACGCTGGTCGGTTTATTGCTCAACAATCAATGCTTGGATGGGTTATGTCGGGCTGTGTCAGGAATATTGAACCTTTATGTTCTCTTTCTTTTCACATCTCTGATTCGTCCTACAACTTCGACAAAAGATTAGAATTATTTTGGTCGGTCGATGACGGCGAAGACCATTGTTTGCGCACTTCCGAAGAGGAACGCGCCGATAATATTTTTGCATCGACACATTCTAGGGATGAAGAGGGGCGGTACATAGTCATGATACCGTTGAAAGAAATATCCATTCCTCTTGGGCGCTCTCGTCAGACGGCTTTTAACAGATTTGTGGCTTTGCAAAACCGGCTCAGGAGGAATCCTTGCATGGCAGAAACCTATAGAGACTTCATGGATGATTATGTTAAAGAGGGTTATTTAGCACCGGCCCCACCGGCTCCAGAAGATCCTAGCTTATCTTATTACATACCCTATCATATTATATCGAAATAGAAATTTCGTGTCGTTTTCGATGCCTCCTGCGTAACATCGTCTGGTGTATCATTCAACGACCTTCAGTTGCCAGGTGGTTGTATGAGACTTTGTTGTTGTTTAGGACTTACCGTTTCGCGTTAACTGCAGATATCATCAAGATGTTTCGTCAGGTTAAAGTACATTCTGATCATTGGAACTTTCAGCGAATTTTTTTTCGCCCTGGGATTGGCCACCCAATTGGTGAATACTACATCACTCGAGTTATTTGGGAATTTACATCGTCTGGTTTCAATGCTGTTTGATCACTCCAACAATGTGCTTTGAATGAAGCCGAAAGATTTCCTCTTGCTTCAGTGGCCACGCTAACAAATTTTTACATGGACGACTTTTTAGGTGGGGCTGAGTCCATTGAGGAGTTGCAAAGCCTTTACGGGCAGATGACAGGTATGCTTAAATCTGGCGGCTTTCAATTGGCTAAATGGGCGAGTAACAATGTTGAACTTGCTAAAGAATTCACCGATACCGAGACTTGCGAGATTAAATTGCAGGTTAAGTCAGGGATACTTGGCATGATTTGGGACCCAAATTCCGATAATTTGTATATCAAAATACGAGGCTACCCTGTGGAAAACGAGGGACCATTTACAAAACGTCAGATCATAAGTCACATCGCCCAGGTGTATGATCCTACCGGTCTTTATGCGCCAGTTATCATTGCGGGCAAAATCATTATACAGGAAGTATGGAAGATGAACCTTGTTTGGGATGACGCCATTACAGATGGAATCATGGATTTGTGGACGTTATTTCAACAAAGCGTGATCGATTTAGCAGACATTCCAGTTCCAAGGTGGATAGCGTTTTCAAAAGAAATTAAGGTACAACTGCATCTTTTTTCGGATGCATCTAAGTTGGCATACGGAACCTGCGCTTACCTTCGGTCGATTCAGGAGGATGGGACGGTGATTGTACGTCTCATTACTTCACGTAATAAGGTTGCCCCAACCAAGCTCCAGTCTATTCCCCGTTTAGAATTAATGGCAGCGGTGATGAGCACCAACTTATGCAAATTTATTTGTAAGGCTTGTAAAATACCCGAGGTAGGTGTTTATTATTGGAGCGACTCCACTATCGTTCTTTATTGGCTCAAGAAAAACCACAAGGTGCTAAAGCCATTTGTAGCAAATCGGGTTGCGTCTATATTATCCGTGTCAACTATTAACGAATGGCGTCATGTGCCCGGAGATCAAAACCCGGCTGATTTATTGTCAAGAGGCTGCAGGGCCACTCATTTAAAAGGCTGTCAATTATGGTGGAGTGGGCATCTGTGGCTTGGTAAGGAGGTTAATTGTTGGCCAAGCTGTGTTAGCCTTAATCTTTCCTCTAATGGCTTGAGCGCAGACGACGGTGAATCTAAGGTGATTCTTTACAATGCGCATATTAACAGCAATGCCGTAGTTCATAAGACAATGTTAACGGTTGGGGATGATGAACCATTGATAGAAAGATGCTCCACATTGAACAAACTGCTTAGAACAACCGCCTTTGTGTTTCGTTTCGGCGAAGTTACAAAAAGTAGAGGCTGCAAATTAGCCAAGCATCCAGCTGCTTTTCATGAAGTTGCTCCCGTGTCACCATCGGAGCGTGAAAAGGCCACCCAATATTGGTCAATGCAGTCACAATTAGAGTTCTTTTTGGCGGAGCGGAAGGCCCTTTTGGAGAAAAGAGTAGTTTCAAATAAATCGAGGTTGCTCCAATTATGCCCGTTCATAGCTAAAGAAGGTGTGTTACGGGAAGGAGGACGGTTGAGTAAATCGAGCCTTCCTTTAGCAACAAAACACCTAGTGATCCTGCACCCAATGTCAACATTCGCCAAGCTGATAATTGCTAATGCTCATGCTCGCGCCATGCACGGTGGCGCCCAATTAACTATTTCAATTATACGTCAGACTTTCTGGATTCCTAATCTCCGGGTTGCGGTCAAAAAGGTCATCAGTAACTGTCTCATATGTGTTCGATTCAGAAAGGAAATGACCCAGCAAATGATGGGTTCAATGCCAGCTGATAGGACCGAATGAGCATTTCCATTTTCTGTATCGGGAGTCGACTTCGCAGGTCCTTTTGAAGTTCGAAAGGCACCGGCTCCGTCAGTGAATTTACGTCAGAGTTCAGCACGATCCTACAGGGCGCCAGCAACTATTAAATGCTGGGTAGTGGTTTTCGTATACATGTCTACACGTGCCGTGCATTTAGATCTAGCCCATGGTCTCTCTGTTGAAGCGTTCTTAGAAGTGTTCACCAGATTTGTAAGCCGTCGTGGGCACTGTAGTAAGCTTCTCAGTAACAGTGGGCGAACTTCATTGGCTCCAATAAAGAGTTGCAGCGGGTGCGTCAGGAATGGAAGAGCAGGTTGCCGCTTGCTGAGCTAGCTAATTTGGGAACTACCTGGCAGTTTAACTCCCCAGCTGCGCCGCACCAAGGTGGGTTATGGGAGGCCGGGGTGAAATCCATGAAATACCACCTGCGGAGAGTCATAGGTTGGCGTATATTGTCAGTTAATCAGTTTTATACAATTCTTACTCAAATCGAATGCTGTTTAAACTCGCGTCCCTTATCGCCGTTAACTGATGGCCACGATGATTTGGAAATTTTGACACCAGGTCATTTTCTGGTTGGGCGACCATTGATGGATGATGAAGAAGAAGATTTGTCGGGTTGCAACGATAATCATCTCACTTTATGGAGGCAACAACAAAAATTGACGCAATTGTTCTGGCGTCGCTGGAAGGACGAATTTCTTATTTCTTTGCAGAAACGGTCGAAATGGTATCACCCGTGGAAAAACATCAAACTTGGAGACATGGTACTTGTATTAGAGGAAAATCGTCCTCCTGCAGTTTGGTCGGTAGGACGAGTCGAGAAAGTCTACCCAGGTGCAGTTGGGCTAGTGAGGAACGTTAGCGTTAAAACTTCTACAGGCATGAAGGATCGCCCAATTCAGAAGTTGTGTGTGCTTCCGGTGGAACACGAATAAGTATTCAGTCCCACTGATCTGGAAAGGTTTTTCCCTGTCTCTTCCAGACAGGTTTTCCCTTCTCCCTCGCACAAATGTGGATCAGATGTTTTGTTTGTTAACCCTCCTCTTTTCGGAGGGGGGAGGATGTTGAATATGTTACTAGCTCGATATGTTACTTGATAAATATGTTACTAGTGTACTATGTGATTTAATGATTGTCATATAAAATAAAAAGAAACTTGTCATTGATTTTATTATATTCATTGCAAACGGACGTTGTTATTTTTCTCTGCAATAATTTCAACAACTGCCGCAACACATACAGTGGTCGAAAAAATTATAGCCGCACCATATTTTGACAAGATTTAACATATTTTTTTTTGTAATTTAATTTTGGTTATTTTTTATAAAAATATTATTCTTTCTTTAACAGAACTCAAACAAATTCAAACTTCAAACTTTTTTTTTAAATATTTAAAAAAAAATCAACAAATTTTCGTAAAACTTTTAGGTTAATGGAGCGCTGATTGCAGAAAGGCATCTACTTAGATGCTCTAAGAATATTTCTTCATCAAAAGGAAGATTTTTAAAAAAGTCGCTTACGTTATTTTGGCGGTTAGAGCTCGATATGTATGTTTGTACAGTTCTGCATATAAAATAAGTTTGGTAATTTTTTGTTGAATTTGGTAACTTTTTCCGGTGATTTTGGTAAAAAATAAAAAAAATTTTGTGGCAACGCTGAATGTGAGTCCAAAAGTACACATAGTAACGAAGAGAGAGGTTGCCATGTTTAATTTTTAGGTACATTTGTCTACTTTGAGGTACAATTTTTTCGGCAAATAAGTACAATTTCAAAATTTAATTCTTGTCCATATTGCGAAAATGTATTTTATGACGATATCAAATAGGTGAATGCTGTCAAATCGACGAAGGGTTAGCGCTCCGCTGATGGCGCCACCTATATTTTCTACATCGTGGCTTTAATATAAATACATATCGACTGCTGAGTGGAAGATCGACCTATCCCGGCAGCCAGTTCGAAGACGCCCTATCTCAAAAAACTTTTCAACAACGCCCTATTTCAGAATTTTATTGAAAAACACCCTATCTCAAAATTTGGTTGAAGAACGCCCTATCTCACTTCAAAATATATTGAAAATGTGCTGAAATAGGGCGTTTTTGAATCGGCATCTGGTATAGGGCTGCCGAGATAGGTCGACCTTCCACTCAGCAGTCGGTATGTATATACATACAACAAGCGTTTACAACAATTCGAGATAGAAAATTAACTCTAGGCGAGAGGTAACTATTGTCTACCGTGTACACAGCTTGTAGAGTACGAGATAGAGAAAAGTTGAGATTTCTCTATTTTGACTCTAGCTAGAGTGAATATTTCCTAGAGTTGCTCTACCATGTAAACTTAATTGAGGGAGGAGATTTTTATTTCAGTAAAACTCTAGAGCAGGGGTTCACAAACTTTTTTCACCTCGGCGCCCTTGTTGTGCTAAACAAATTTCGCGGCACCCCTACTCTTCAAATGTCTACGCAAAAAAAGAAAACGCAATGCAAACTTTATGCTCCGTTAGCTTTAATGTGAGGACTGAAATTGTTTTGATGATTTCATTATTTCCTTTAAGTTTATTGGGAGCCTTGATAATTTTACCCTGAAATCATTTGACGCTGAAAGCTAGCTGGTGTATTTGTTTTTAACGGACTTCACAAAGAAGGTTATCAATTCGTCGGAATATTTCATTGTTATTTTTTTCTATGTATGTTGCCGCATAACTTTGGACCACGTTAACCGATTACTATAATTATTTTTTAAAGGAAAGATGTTACCTGACAGTTAGACCACCTGTTTGGTTTAAATCCGATCACTGGATCATGAATAGATTAATGATAACCTTAAATTCTTAGATGGGAATTGAAATCGGTTTTGTTTTTTTGTTTTTTGCTTAAAAATTATTTGTTTATGTAAGCATTTGTTGAAAATGCAGTCTAACATGAAATGTAAAAGTAAGGCCCCTATTATGAGTTGCATTCGACTATGGTCGAAAGGGCTGATCGAACGAATTTTCATTTGGTATTATGACGTTCATTCGATGAAGAATAGCGCTATTGTGAATTTCGCTCGGTAAAGTTGTTTACAATAGTATATTTTTCACCGCTGAGAAGTTTTGTTTACAAATCGAGCAACCTAAATAGTGTGCTTATACATATGAATGTAAATTTTGAAATTAAATAAAAAGGAAAGCGAGTTTATAAAAACGTGATAAAAATTAGTACAATGGAGTTCTGGTTCAACTATTCGTCAGAGGATGAGAGCTTGGTAAACTGGCCAGGAGTAGAAAATGTTTAAGAGGGTTTAAGTGTAGTCTTTCGAATATATTGTGACATAAAATATATTTAAGAAATTTGTCTACAGATTTATTAAAAACTTCCGACTGTCTAAAGAGGCGTTTGTAAGCCAAATCTATTTAAAACATTGTAAAACTATCAACAGCTTACGATTTTGTTCTCATTGATCGTGCCAACTGAGTATTGGGATTTTCTTTCACGACGTTAGAACTGCATGAAATTAATAAAAATTATTTAAAATTAGTGTCTAGCCGCCATAAAGTAAAAAAAACAAATGCAAGATCATACATTTTTCACAATTTTTTAACACTTCGCTACACCATCGAAAGCAAAATTCTGTTCGACAGAAAATTCGATACTCAACGAAAATTTCGACACGGTTGCATAGCTCATAATTTCACTTTCGATGTTCGATCTTCGATAACGAAAATCGAATGCAACTCATAATAAGAGCCTAAAAGTCACTAGTATTTGTAATGCAATCTTTCCAACAGCAGTGTTTTCTGCATACACTTGCATCCAGAACTCTCTTGGCTCCCTTCGTAGTAATTAAAATTCGACGTGCTAGAAAAAACCAGAGATGTATTTTAATTTCGCAGCTCTCTGTTATCTTCGCAGCGTCATCCAATACGGGTTTTAAATCTAGTGGCGGCATCTTCCTAATCGCCAGGGAATACCGAGGGATCATACAGTGATTTCTCGTGGCGTTTTCTGCCTCTTGCTTCATCTTAGACATCGCTCCGTTCGTTTTTCCAACCACTGCGAACATCCGCACACTTGCTCCATTTCAAACCATTGTTCTGTACAAATTTGTCGATAGCTTTAAAAAATTCGTCGCTAGTGGCGTAAGTCTGAAGTGCTTCGTTCTTCTTCGATTTCCATTGCGAATGGGTACCTCACTAACACGAGAAGACTGCCTTTAAAATCGTGTTGACAGTGTGATTGTGAAGTTCCAAAGAATAAGTAATATATACAGTATATGTTGCTTAGCTGCCCATCCTTCTTTGCACGAAAAACTTGTACGCTTAACCGAAAAAAGCACTCAAGCGAATTTTCTTTACTACTTCAATGAGGAAAGTATCCGAATCCCTATGTAATCAAATAATGGAACAGCACTTACCACGTAGAAATTACTGCAAGCGAAATTTTTGCCGAATGGTATCTAATTATCTATATAACTATATAAATCGATAGCCGTTTCCATTGTTCTGCGAGATCAGCAAAATAAATTAAAGCTTGTAAAAATAGGTAATTTTAAGGCAGGTGTTGCTAATGTGCAGGTATGTTTAATGCATCTATCGGAGCAGTTTCCTTATAAATGTTAAACATAATGCCGCTGATGCGCATTTTAGTGTAGGTATGTTAAATGTGCACTTAAGCATAAAGGCAGCAAAGCAAAATATACTGTACACGTGCGCGAAACTGCTGCGCTTGTTACGAGAACAGCCCAGCCAGCAAAAAAATCCGAAAATTAATCCGAAAACGGGAAGAAAATTGGATGCGCATCTACAAAAGTACCGAAAGTAGCTGTGAAAAGGGTACGTTTTCAGCTATTTTTCTGGAAAATTTTCTGATTCAATTTTAAGTTGACAAAACGTACTGGGGAACTACGCTTAGAAGCGAAATATCCCTTTGCTGCAAGTTTTTTGTGTTGTGTATGGGGTTTGACGAGCCGCTGAAGGTAATTGTAATAAAAATCAAAATTTTTTGATTTTCTGGCCGCCATGTTGAAGTTTAATCAAACCGCTTTCGTTGTGTATGGAAAGTCTAAAGAATTTGCACGCACCACTAGTACACTCTAGCCACAAGCGGCACCCCAGGCATACGCTCACCCACTTTGGGAAGGCCTGCTCTAGAGAGATTTCTCTACCGTGTACGCTTACCTTGAACATTACCAGACTTTAAATGACGTTTCTAAATAAGTACATAGGTACACAGTTTCCAACTTCTTTCTAAGAATCAATGAAATACCTAATCAGCGTGAACAACCACATTGTGTATATTTTATGATTAAGATTAAACAATTAAAAATTGGACTGTATTGAACTATATCGCTCAGCGCGAAATACCTCGTATACGCCAAACGTGATGGTGAATAAATTTTACAAAAGCGCAAAAACCGATTTTTTCAAAATTGTGGAATGGTATTTCCCTTGAACCTACTTGCAATAATATTATTATTATTAATCTTAACTTAAATTAATAAAGTAAGCAGTAAGCGTGGTATTGGATTCCGCATATACGAGGTATTTATATATGTACAATCTAAGTATGTATTCATTTGAAATAGTCTTTAGCCGACCATGTATATTATGTATTCTGTATATTATAAAACAAATACATATATATGTAAGTAATATTAATACAATCATTCCAAATATTCTCACTTGGTTTCACTGCTGGGGCTGCCACTGCTGCTGCTACTCTCCTCAACCTCGACAGGTGTAGCTGGCCTATGTCTTATAACCAGGGAACGGATTTTTAGGACCTAAAAACCTATAAAAAAGGCAAAATAAAGTAAAGAAATAGGCTGGAAAAGGCAAAATAAAATAGCGAAAAAGGCAGGAAAAGGCACTAGGTATTGCAAAAAAGGCAAAACTAAATAGCGAAAAAGGCAGGAAAAGGCAAAAAAAAGGTATTGCAAAAAAAGCAAAATAAGGCGCTAAAAAAAGACAGAAAATACGAAGAACAATCAAAAAATATATTTATTTTAGAAATGCTTATATTACAAGCAAAAATAGAAAAACTATGAACTAGTTTCATTATATGAAAAATTGGTACTTTGAATCTTTGACTATTTTATCCTTTCGAGTTTCTAACTCATAAAACTTTAATCTGTATAGTTGTAGTAACATTGAACCACAAGATGCATTTTGAAGTTTTCTGGCAGCATTTTCATTCGATTTTCGCGAAGAAAAGCCTTGAATGTACTAAATGTGCGCTCGACGTAAGTTGATACAAGTGGAGCCCAATTTAAATATGGAACGTTTGAAACGTTCATATTATCAGAAATAAGGGCGCTTTCTTTGCCCTTTACAATTTTATCCACACCCCTTATTGTCCTCAAGCCTACGTTAGCTGAGAAAACGGCTTTGAATTTTTTCCAAAACCAATTTGGCAAGAGGTCCCTGCGCTTCTATAAGCCGCATGCGCATGTGTATATTTTTTAATCTTAAAAAAAAATTGGAAATGCTATAATCGCTTTTTTAAAGGTAGAAAAGGCAAGAAAAGGCAAATATCTTAAAAAGGCAAAAAAAAGGCAAATATCTTAAAAAAGGCAAAAAAGGCAACATCAAATGTGTATGTATATATGGAATCAGGGAAAGCTAAATCGTGGACATTCTTAATCGAATATACTCTATCTCTTTCGCAGAAAAAAAGGCGATTTCCATAAAATCCGTTCCCTGCTTATTACACTAGATTTGTTCGTTTTGGAAAAAGGAACATTTTCATCTTTTAATTTTAACATTTTGAAGTAACTTAAATTGATAAAATTAAAAAAAATCGTAAAATTAAAAAATACAAAATAGCTGCGACAGATATTCTGCATGCTGAAATTTATTTAATTTCGTGGTGCACTCTTGAACCTTCTCAGATATGTTGTACTTGACGCCAACGTCCATTGCCTCTAACAAAAAACAATTATGATTTTTTCGAGTGACAATAAAAAAATTAATAATTTCGGTAATTTTTCGCCTAAATAAACGTTTTAATAATAAAATTGTTCAAATACTTCATATATTTTGAATGTTGTTGAATTAATTGAATGAAATAAATGCGAGAAGAATGTTTTAGCTTTTTTTTTGCTGAGAGAAGGGTATGACACTTAAAAAACAACTCGTGGGATTTGCTGATATGTACAATGTATACAGCTTTAAAAGGCATAACCCCGCGTAGCGCCATTCGCGCGCCAGGCGACTACGCGCCGCGCTGCGCCGTTCGCGCTGCTATCTTTCAATGACATATGTTCAAGTGTCCAAATATCGTCTTTTGGCCGTTGTTGCCTAATTGAAACCGTTAATAGAAATTCGGATTTTTCGAAGTAAGTTACCGGCACAAAAAAACCGATTTTATTTTTGAAATGACCATAATAAAACGAATGGGCGTGATTACTTCGCTTGTCACGACATCAGTATCACCTAATTTGTATTCATATCCACTAAGC
>NW_023458556.1:106939830-106944858 GCF_013731165.1 Rhagoletis pomonella | reverse complement strand
TTTTTCTGAGTTATGATTTTTTATAGAAAATATACGTTTTTGTGGTACATACTACAATATTCTTATATTGTTTAACTAAATGTAACATATGTATGTAATATATCAGCAAAAAGTACAGCCGTGATCATTTTTTTGTAGCAAATAGATATTAGAACACACTTTCCACCATACAGTTTCGAAATACAAAATCACATTTTCCCGCTTTTTATAGTCGAAACTGTATGGTGGAAAGTGTGTTCTAATATCTATTTGATACACAAAAAATGATCACGGATGTACTTTTTGCTGATATATTACATACATATGTTCCATTTAGTTAAACAATATAAGAATATTGTAGTATGTACCACAAAAACGTATATTTTTTATAAAAAAATCATAACTCAGAAAAAAAAAACTTCGCTATTAGAGATTTGGGTTGATTGTAGTTCAAAGTATCTCTTTCCCGGTAAAAAAATTTTGAGAGAAAAAAAAAATACACTTTTTGAGAAATTAAATTAAAAAAAAAATTGCACTTTTTGTTTATTGTTAAATAAAAAATTTTAAATAACAAAAATCAATAATTATATCATTCTATCTTGAAGTGACAAGAATTACTGACATTTGAGTAAAAACATTGTTGGAATCTATTAAATTTTGACAAAGTCTTGGGCATTTAAAAAAAAAATTCTCACTGTCAATTCGAATAATCGATTTTTGCCTGAAAAACAAAATCGCGTTTAATTCGGCCGAAAAAATTTTTCCGAGCCAAAAGAAAAAATACGTGTCTCATTATTTGGACCAACAAACAATGTATTTGAGTTTGGTACAAATTAAAATTCATGCTCGTACCTGACCGGTTGTCTGGAAATGGAAAGCATCTATGGTCATTTCAAAATTGAAGTCGCGTTTTTGTACCAGTTACCAATTTCGAAAAATGCGAAGTCTTAATGCCGGTTACCCATTTCGTAAAAAGCGGAGTGGTCCCGCCCATTTTTTAAATGTATAAAGAGCAAAAACGAATTTAAGAATTTACCAAAGAAATATCAAAGATTTGTTTCCTACATCAGGGAGTTTCTAAAAAGTTTCAGTATTTACACGTATGAATATACCAAAACGGAAATAATATCATTGGATTTAATGTCAATTGACACAAAATCACTTTAGTAAGGGCTAATGTCAGAAGTATTGTAGAAATAGTATTATTGACATTAGTTCACTTAGGAGAAGGTCAAAAAAATATTTTTAACAACCTGATATTAATACACAATTGAAAAGTGAATTAAAGTCAGAAATGTTAAAAATCATGCAAGTTTTACGGTGACGTGTAACAAGGTTGGTGGAAATACTGTCCATGGACACTATTTCTTATCATCCTTAGACAATATTACTTTTGTAAACCGCAATAAAATCCATGCACGTTATTGCTCTTTCAAAAAAATATTGACAAAATCCACTTTTAATATACGTACATATGAGCAACTCCCACTAGTTGTTATAAAATGGTGGTTCACCTATCCTAGAAAATGCATTATCTTCAGTTTTGTATAAAGAACAAGATTCCATCGCGAATTTGTTTAAATGAAAACTTAAAACATATATACTAAAAAAGTAATAATAAAATTATAGTTTAAAAAACTAAAACCTCCCTATTATAATTGCCATTCGTACTGTCATCAGGTATGTAACTTGAGAATAGAAATCGCTGCATCTGTTAGGCGCATCAATATTACATAATTACATCCCGAGCTAATAAAAGGAAGGTAGAAAAAATAACCACTCATGCTCATATAACCAGTGTTGCTGTTTTGATTACTTTTAACCAATTTTGGTTATTTTTTTCTTGCTTGTGAAGTTGTTAAGATCATTCCCATTTTGTTTTTTTTTAATTTACTGTAGTTTTTATGTTTTGTATACATACAATCTATACTATCTATATCTATACTAATTATATAAAGAGAAGTCCCTTTTTTTTTGTAACAGGTAAACTCGCGAACGGCTGGTCCGATTTTCATGAAATTTTGTATACAAATAGCTTTCGGTAACCACCATGTTTTAGGCTAAAAAAATTTTACTTTTTTCGGGTAGGTGGACCAGGGACCGGTCTATTCGAAAAAATCTTATTATAGTCCGATTTGCATAAAATTTAGTACGTAAGTAGCTTTTTAGCATATATTAGCATATATGACCCTTTTTTTTTTGGGAAGTGGTCCAGGGACCGATCTATTCAAAAAAATCGAATTTACGGTCCAATTTGCTTAAAATTCGGTGCGCGGGTAGCTTTTTAGCATGTATTAGCATATGTGATCAATTTTTTCCGAGAAGTGGACCAGGGACCGATCTATTCCAAAAAATCGCATTTATGGTCCGATTTGCTTAAAAGTCGCTACGTAAGTAGTTTTTTAGCATATATTAGGATGCATGGTCCGTTTTTTCCGAGAAGTGGACCAGGGACTGATCTATTCGAAAAAATCGTATTTTCGGTCCGATTTGCTTAAAATTCGGTACGCAGGTAGCTTTTTAGCATATATTAGCATATATGATCCATTTTGTCCGAGAAGAGGACCAGGGACCGATCTGTTCGAAGAAATCGTATTTATGGTCCGATTTGCTTAAAATTCGGTACGTAGGTAGCTTTTGGCCTGGATAAGCTTATAGATTCCTGTTTTCCAATTTTCATGCAATTTCGAATAGAAATAGCTTTAAGTAACGACCATATCAAGGGGCGAATTCGTCACTAGGCAAGATTTTTTTGCGCCAATCAGAAACAACGGATACTGTCAAAATATAATTATAATATATAACATATCTCAACTAATATATATTTAGAACCGTTTGTTAGTTTTCGCAAGGCTCGAGAGCGGCTGAACCGATTTTTTTGAAACTGCCACCTGCCGCACGTGTCCCAAGGATGGTTTTAGGCTGCAAAAATCTATATGTAAAGGGGGCGTGGCACTTCCCATACAAACCGAATTTCTCATGCTACATATCTCTGAAAGTGTGCATGGTAGAGTTTTGGAAATTGGTATGGAGATATACGAAATCAATCGCATACCCTTGGAGAAAAATTTTAGCTATTGTAAAAAGGGGTGTGACATCTCCCATACAAACCGAATTTTTATGCTGCTTATCTCTGGAAATTTTTTGGTAGAGTTCTAGAGTTTTGTATGGAGATGTACGAAATAAATCGCATACTCTTGGAGAAAAATTGGAACTATTGGAAAAGGGGGCGTGGCATCTTCCATACAAACCGAATTTTTCATACTGCCTATCTTTGGAAGTGTTCATTGTAGAGTTCTGGAACTTGGTATGGAGATATACGAAATCAATCGCATACTCATGAAGAAAGAGGGCAGCTGTTGGAAAGGGGGGCGTGGCACCTCCCATATAAATCGAAATTTTATACTGTATATCTCTGAAAGTATTCATGGTACAGTACTGGAACTTCGTATGGAGATATGTATATAGTTGAAATCAAGCCCATACTCATGGAGAAAATTTGGGCTATTTGAAAAGGGGTGTGAGGCCTACAAACGTACCGACCTTTAGCTATCTTTGAATGAATTTTTTTTATTCTTCTGTAGGTGTGTTTGTGAGTGATCTCCTCCTAAATGGTTGTACGGAATTTAACGAAACTTTTTGTGTATTTGAGTGGATCTCTGGATGGTTTAGTTTCACAATTTAATCCGACAGTTGGCGCTGTAGTTGAGTTATTACTAAAAATCTTATTTATGATCCGATTTGGCAAATGTTTTAAATATGTATGCAATACTATTGCAAAAACGTGCTGCCAAGTGGTGCTGAAGTCGAGCTATTACTAAAAATAGCCAAGTGAGAAAAGGGGCCGTGAAGGTCAGATTAAATCGACCTGTTGCACCATTGAGTATATCGAACGCTCCTGCGTTGCAATTGGCCCAATGGATGTCTGAAATAAGTATATCGTTGGCTTAGTTCGCAAACATGCTAAGTCCATTTTTTTTTTGTCAGGAGGGAAAAAACCGTCTAACATTTTTTGTTTTCAATATTTTTCTAATCTGTAAATGCAGTTTTATTCCTTAGTTCGTCTTGTTTTAGTACCAATAATCGGCCAATTTCAAAATAAAGCTGTTGCAGACTTATAGGCTCTTTTAGGACTTACCACATTTTCTCTTTAAGATTTTATTCTTTTAATGTGGACTTAGCACATTTTCTATCAACCTTTTTTCCATTATTTTTTATTGTTAAAAGATTTAATTGTTTACCTTAAATATATTTTATTGTTTTAAAATGAATTATAACCTAATACAGTTTTATTTCATTGCTATTAACAAAAATAACTATTTTAAGTCATAAATTTATGTACCATTTATAAAAGAAAATAATAAAAGCAAGTAAAGAGGTAAAGTTTGGGCGAAACCGAACTTTATCTACCCGACGCAGGTATCAAATACTGTCGTAAGCAGGGGCTTTTTCCCGATTTCAAACGTTTTCGATAATATCCTGAGTTAAACTCAATGAAATAATTGAACCACGTTTAGTAGAAATCGCTAAAGTGGCTACCGATTTTTTACAAAAATTCTACTTCATATACTAATCTTGAACAATTTGCATCCAATATTTACTGAAATATCGTAGTTTTTGCATCTTTAGAAAATACCGTTATATCGGAAATGGGCGTGGTTACATTCAAATTCGCCCATTTTTAATACCAACTTACCTTGGATAAAGGGCAACCTACATACCAAATTTCGTTGAGATATCTCGAGTTATCGTGTATATATATTTTTTTGATTTTTTTGGACTTAGCACATTTGCGTACCAATGCATAACAACAAGTAAGAACGACATTACGGTAATTTTATTTTTTGGTAATGATGTATTTTCAGTTATGCTATCTTACTGCATCAAAATCTCAATTTACATAAAAAGTGGACTTAGCACGTTTGCGAACTAAGCCAACGATATGTATATTGCATTTCTGTAGAACAATGATTCGCATCCATTTTGAAATTGCCACCTACTGTACTGTAAAGCTTCTAGGACATTCACTATAGAACCGGGTCATTGTTG
>NW_023458556.1:106937245-106939730 GCF_013731165.1 Rhagoletis pomonella | reverse complement strand
TGGTTCTGAAATCGCAGGTTCGAGGCCGCTTGGAGGTGGTTAAGATTATTAAAGTTAAATAAATGTAAGTAAAAATAATTTATTCAACTTATAAATAAATAACAAATTTGAAAATCTAATTGCATTGCAAAAAAACATTTAGGAAGAAATATAAAAACAAAGAAATTAAACAAAAATATTTTTTTTATTAAATTTAAAAATTACAATAAACGGCATGAACAAAAAAATAAATTTATAAAAAAATAAAAAAAAATAAAAAATAGAAAATAAAAAAGTTTCCCTGCGCCAGGATTTGAACCTGGGACCTCAGGCTAACCATGCGAGTGCTCTGCTCTGTCGGCCATTGTGATTGATGGAGCGTCGCGAGCAAAAAGGCACTCTTATGCTTTTCACGGGGCATGAATTGGCAGACTATCTCATCAACTGGTATGATGCTACTAGTATTTATACTAGTAGATGCTGATGCATAACCTGACAATTGACATCTCGTAGGACATCGCAATGTTAAAAATACCAGTCGCTAACATTGAAAAAGGATAGAACGTGAACTAGTTCGGCTGAAACGCAAACTGGTAGAATTCTAGTTCACAACTAGTAGCTTTCCCTGCAGGGTTGTAACTGCCCAAGACAGGTATGTAATTAAGGGAATGTTCACCAATAATACCAGAGTAATTATATGTAAAAACACATTTTAACTGCATTTTAACATGTCAAGAAAATAAAAAAATTAAGAACATCAGCGTTGTTTAAAAAAAACCGATCAGCAGCGCGACTTCTAAGAAAACTTTTTTTTTTTCAAAATAAAAAAACATATTTCTTTTTTTTATCACAAATAACAATAATTTGAGGTAGCGTTTATGAATTTCCAAAAAAAAAACATTTGAAACACTTTAATGGTTATAGCGACCCGATCTTCGCTTTTTCACTGAGAGTATTATTTTGATAATGAGTGACAACAGTGATAAATTTCATGTTCCTAGCTACTTAGGTGGAGGAGTTATAGCGAAAAGCTTATATCTGAACAATCGGTTGTATGGGAGCTATAGGTTATAGTGGTCCGACGCCTCCGGTAACGACAAATGATTAATACATTATAAAAAACACACACCTACCAAATTTCATAGGATATCTCGAAAACTGAGAGACTAGATTGCATACAAACAGACGGACAGACAGTCAGACGGGAATGGCTCTATCGACTCAGCTCGACGTTCTGATCATTTAAGTATGCATTGTAATGGGACTATCTCTTTTTTTCTGGTACTTACAAACATCGGACCAAAGTTATAATACCATTTCATGCTCATGAAAGGTATAAAAATACGTTTCACCTTATTTTTGATATTCTTTAAATCTGGGGGGGGGAGGGGGAAAAAATTTTGGGCCACCCTAATATACATACATATGTTATAAATACATGAATATGAAGATACATCTGTGCATGTTACATTTGTCCTGGTGCACCTAAAAATTATTATTTTTTTTCTTTTCTACAGAGTTTTTCCTCTTAAGTGATATCCATATTGTTTTTCTACAATGCATCTTTTGAATAATTTCTTTATTCAATCATATCCTAGAAATTTCAAAGTCCTTTAAAAAAAAATCCTGACGTCAGAGAGAAAAATTAAAAACGCAGTTATACTATATTTGGCTCTTAGTTTTGTGAATATATTGATTTTTTCGTGATTTAAAAATTTGTGGTTTTTGTCGCGCGGTGTTTTCAAATCAGTCCAGCTCACGTAAATCTTAATATTTTTCCGAAATATTTAGGCAAAAGTTTTAAAATATAATAGATTTTACAATTCCGGTGGAAAAATAGTACCGATTTTTTTTTGTATGGGGAGTGATGCAGTCTAATGTACATACATACTTATGTAAGTTCTATAAAAAATTATATTTTATCATTAATAAAAGATTTCAAAATTTGCGATAGACAAATAGAATAGCTAAATCTTGGTCAAATAAAACGAAATTAGCGCATTTCCTCTGTTGGCCTAATTATGAAAGTTGTTTGACTGCATATACATAAATAAAAATTAAAAATTAGTCAAAATCATGATTTTTTTGTGCGAGACTTGAAAGTGCTTAGTTCGTATGCTCTGTTTATCTCTGCTGGCAATTGACTTCTTTTATAGCAAGCGGACATACAATTTTGATATTGGGAATGTAAAGTTTTGAACATTGCACTATGGGAAATTTGAGCCTATTTTATGGCCAAAATATATATACCAATTACAACTTGTATTATAGTTTAAAGGTTGTGCCAAAGAAACGTCCGCATTTAAGTGACTTTAAAGTGAAATTGTGCGATTAAAAAAAAAAGTTTATTTAGTGTTTTAAAAAAATGTTTAAAATCGTTAAAAAAACTCATCATAAATCGGTAGAATAGTCCCTGATCTCTTATTTCCCCATAATCTTATACTGCGATTTTGTGCGATATTAAAGGAATTATAATTTTTCTTAGGTAACTACTTGGTACAAAATC
>NW_023458556.1:106936182-106937145 GCF_013731165.1 Rhagoletis pomonella | reverse complement strand
CTGCTATTATTTTTTTTACAGGATATCTAGAATTCGGTTATCCGGCAGACTGCTGCCCTTAATAAATTTTACAATATTGTTATATTAGGTTTTTTTTGTTTAGCTAGATTATCTCCTTTTTTGAGCTGAACTATCCAATACGTAATGAGGAATACAAAATGTCTCCTCTGAAATCCAAGTTATGATATAATCCTGTATTAAAAAGATAACTTCTCCGTCTGCAACCCGGATTTATCGATTATTTTTGGTAAATAGGGGAGAAACGTCAAAGACCAAAGGTAAACAACAATGAACGCCGCTAAGAAAAAATGCGTGCTTGATTTTTATACCCGAGCGCACTTGTGCACAAGGGTATTATAACTTTGTTCACATAACGGTTGTTACAGCCAAAACGAATCGAGATAGATATAGACAAATGTATCCATAAATAATCAGAATGCAAAAAAAAACTCGATTAAGTGGTGACTGTCTGTCCCTCTGTGCACACGATAACTCGAGTAAAAATTGAGTTATCTTAACGAAACTTGGTATGTGTACTTCCTTTCAGCGCAGGATGGATGGAATTGAAAATGGAAATAGCGGACAATAACCACGCCTACGTCCCATATAACGGTAGTTTTCAGAAATACAACTGAGATATTTTAGTAACTACTGAAGCTCATTCACTCAAAATTGATATTCACAATCATTTTTAGAAGAAAAATAAGAATATTATAAATTTTTGGAAAATGGGCGTAACCACTTATGACCACATATGTGTATCTCGGTAACCGTTCGAGCAATTTATACCAAACTCGAAGTGATTATTGTGCTTACCATATAAAAGCAAAACGCTGAAAATTATTGAAATCGGACTCAAATTACGCCTAGGGATAAATCGATACCATCAAGGTATTACTCAAATCAGTACTTGTACTTGTATCAAACAAGGTATCGATACCTACTCAGTATCGGAAAGATATC
>NW_023458556.1:106934524-106936172 GCF_013731165.1 Rhagoletis pomonella | reverse complement strand
TTTTTCTAGTGATGTGGGTAGCCAAACGATGGAGAAATGGAGAAATATTTACAGCTACCCCTTATAGCCGGACAAGAAGATCCTTTAATTTGGTGGAGTCATAGATGGCCGCTGTTGTTGTTTTAGTTGTTGTAGCGGCTAAAACAACTCCGCCCAGATCAGCTAGTATCTCAGTCGTTGTCGTCAAGCTCAACTAACGGAAGACCTCAGAAGCGTGCAGCCTCTATAGGGAATGTCCATAGGGACAAAGGTGTTAGTTGTGTGGGGTTTTCCGGGCACGCCAAGAGATGTTACGAGTCTTGAAGTGTCTCTCCGCATGCCGGACACTCAATTGGCACATCTTCATCTAATCTGTTCAGGTATGAGTTCAACCTGCTTGATCGAAGTTGGGCTATTGTGGTCCAAGTCCGGTTGTGTGCCCAGAACGGCATTTACTGGACTGGAGTCTACGTAACTTGAGGTTGACTCCCTGTGAATGCCGCTCAGGGCCTGTCGATATGCCGACCGGCTCCAGAGGTTCCTTTATGAACCTCTGAACTTCGTCCGTCAGATGGCCGCTGTGGTGTAGCGGTTAGCAGTGCGCGCCAACATTCCGCAGGCCTGGGTTTAAGCCCGGTTCAACCCAAAATAAAAAAAAAGTTTTTTCTAATAGCGGTCACCCCTCGGCAGGCAATGGCAAACCTACGAGTGTATTTCTGCCATGAAAATAGGTTCTCATAAAAATACAATCGCCGTTCGGAGTCGACGTAAAACTGTAGGTCCCTCCCCGTGTTTGGCAATATTAATGCGCACGCCATAAATCGGAAGAGAACCCCGGCTAAACAATAACAAATGTGTAAGCACCAATCTATTATTATTATAGTCGCAAAGATTTTCCATATTTGTTTACTTTGGCAATGAATTATCTCTGCGAACCACCTTCCTAAAAGAACCCAAAAAGAGTGTTTAGTGCATCGGGTAGCATTTACGTATGTTGAAAATAGTAATGGGTTCTTGACCGGTAATAGGGAAATGCTTCATTTCATAATGAAATATATACATTTTTAACTCTTAAATACTAATTAGATACTATTAAATTTGATTATAAAAATTAAAAAAAAAAATCTGAACTAGCTTTTTAAATAGAATGTTCTATAATCGAAATCCGGAATTCCGGCCGGATCTTAGCCAGTATCCGGCCGGATAGTCGGATAACAGAAAAAAGGCCGGATAAGCCGCATTCCGCATATCTACCGGATACCCGGCACATCGCTAGTTTTCAGCTGTAGCCAATCAGAAAGAGGCAAAAACTTGCTTTGGCACTACAGGCCGATATTCTAAAAGTTGAGATATCGATTTAAAACTTGGCACAGTAGTAGGACTAGAAGTAGTGGCCTTGCCGGGCAAAAATTAACCCGTAATGGTCACACCTCCAAAGGATAGCATAATGGTCACATGGGGTCCAGTGGACCCCAACCCAATAAACAGATGCCTCGTGCGTTCTGTTTTAAATATCGACTCGAATCCTCCACTGATTTTAAGTTTAAAACTTTCTCTTTGTTATCTGACAGGATTTTACAACTTTTAAATTATAATACCATGAAAAATTTCATAAAACTCATGATTTTGTACCAAGTAGTTACCTAAGAAAAATTATAATTCCTTTAAT
>NW_023458556.1:106931010-106934424 GCF_013731165.1 Rhagoletis pomonella | reverse complement strand
CTAATAATAATACATTTCCTAGTCCTGGTGGTTGTTATATTTTTGATTGGTCATAAATAAAAAATCATTACTGAAATAACGATTATTTGTCAATTATCATTTTCAACCAAAATAATCATTATTTAAAGATTTTATTTTTTTCATCACAAAAAAAAAATGGTGTTAAGCAAGGCATATCAAACAGGTAGTAGCATTAGAGTTAAAACAACATTTGGGTGTATTTTGTCGTTGCTTCTGGTATCGAAA
This sequence comes from Rhagoletis pomonella, assembly GCF_013731165.1. Lineage (NCBI taxonomy): Eukaryota > Metazoa > Arthropoda > Insecta > Diptera > Tephritidae > Rhagoletis > Rhagoletis pomonella. The sequence goes on along the minus strand of NW_023458556.1, from coordinate 106,934,178 downwards.
GTGTCAAAAACTATTCTGATTTTTTTCTTCTAAATCAAAGCGTGCCATGTGAAATACAAAAAAAAAATATAAAATAAAAATTTAAGATTGAAAAAAAAATAAAAAATATAAATTGTTGCATATTTCTTTGTTAGTAAATTTGTTTGCTTCTCGAAGCATTGATCCATCCTTTGCAAGACCCAGTAATCAGCGGTTGTTGGGGATGCAAACGACGCATCGATGTTTTCAAAACAGCTGTGCATATACTGATATGGCAGAATTAGGAGGGATGTAGCAAAGAGTTAAATAAACATAACTCTTACCAGCCTGTACACGTATACATTTAAATTCGGTATATTCAATGATAGGAACACTAACTTCCTCGGATGGTATCGACGAATGCACCGCAAAAAAAACACCACCGCCGATTCTGTCCTCGCGCTCGCTCCCGTATATTTGATATTCATTTGGAAAAAATTTCGGAATTAAAAATATGAGGTTTGAGCCACGTTTCAGTTAAGGACATAATATTGTAATTGCAGTCAAAACCTTTTAAATATAAGTCAATTAATTTGGTATTCAAACCTCTAACGTTTTGATAGTAAATACTTAAATTAGACTTGCGAGTTAGTTTTTTTGAATCCGAATTAAGATTAGAAATTTTAGCTACGTTATTATTACTTTTATTAGGTTTATACTCAAACTCGCGAACAAACGCCCCGGTCGGCCAAAATGAACTACAGTATATTTTGCTTAGCTGCATATCCTTCTTTGCACGAAAAACTTGTGCCATTAACCGAAAAAGGCACTTAAGCGAATTTTCTTTACTACTTCAATGAGGAAGGTATCCAAATCCCTATGAAACCAAATAATGGAGAAGCATTTACCACGTAGAAATTACTGCAAGCGAAATTTTTACCGAATAGTATCTAATTATCTATATAACTACATAAATTTATAGCCATTTTCGTTGTTCTGCGAAATGAACAAAATAAATAAAAAGTTGTAAAATTAGGTAATTGTAGGGCCAGTGCAGGTAAACGTAATACTTTCTTTGATAATTGATACTAGTCGCACAATTTTTAAGGCAGGTATCGCCAATGTGCAGGTATGCTAAATGCATCTATCGGAGTAGTTTCCTTATAAATGTTAAAAATAATGCCTCTGATGCGCATTTTAGGGTAGGTATCTTAAATGTGCACTTAAGCATAGAGGCACAAAGCAAAATATACTGTATTTAGTAGTGAATCAAAATCTTCGGAAGCTACATCAATTTTAAAAGATGAAATATCGCGATCGTCTTTAAAACTAAATTTACAAATAAATACATCTTTGGTTTTAATTTTATTCGATATGTATGACTTTATATCATCCGAAGAAATATGTTTAGCAATTCTAGAGACAAAGATTGATCTTCTCGGAGGAATTACAACCAACTTTTTGGTAATGATGTCTGATATGCGGGATTCCGAGTTATTCGGAGGAACTATGTTAGACAGTGCAGCTTCAGATGTTGAAGGCAACACTGTTAAATCAACGGTTTGCTTGACGTTATTATTTTTAGATGTAGACCTAGTGGATATGGCTTTATATAACGGGGGGCTCCAATACCTGAGGGCATGGAGAAGGAATATTAATAACTTCCAAGGACTGGGATGGAGGATTTTCTGAGTAGACTCAGTGACTCTTTTTTATGGGGGGCTACTAACACGCCTACATTTATTTTCTCGGCTATTCTCAGAGTGTGGGGGGGTTGTGGAGACATGTGAAAGGCTTAAACATTTTTTCATTTTGCTTAAATTTCTCAACAAGTACCGACAGATCCTTCCCGATTTCAGAAAAAACCGTTTTTGGAGTGCCTGAATAATTTAAATATATCAACTTCGGTTGATCTACATTTTTTGACAAGTCCAGCGAAGACCCTTTCTCTCATTAATAGCGTCTAACACCCTACCGCTCAAACCAGCATATTTTATATGGGCAATCCCATCACAGAGCCAGCATGACACATAGGAGTCGCTTTTAACATGGCAATTGACGTACATAAAAAAAGTCCAAAAAAGTTTTGAAAGCGATGTATCAGAACCACCAATCAGCTGGTAAATAACAATTTGAATGCTATGTAGAGAACTGTTTTACATACACTGTATTCTGACACTTAAAAACACAACGCAGACAGCTATGACAAGGATGACAGCAGAAATGACAAAAAAACAAAAAGAGCAAAAGCAATGTGCACAAACAAAAACAATTGTAGTTATGGACAATGCAATTGACAACAACAAAATATATATGAAACAAAAGACTCGGAACATGCAATTAAGAATATTGAGTAAAATTTATCAAATTCACAGGAAACTTTGATATTCTACTTATCTTCAATTGTACACCAAACGTTTCTTTAGACTTTAGTTGAATTATTTACTTTATTAAAATTAAGAACTTTATAAAAGATTAGATTTTATGTGTGCACAAAAAAGCACAGCTTCACAGCTTTGATGTTTGCGTATTATATATAGAAAAGTAATTTCTCAGTTTTCCCTGCTTGGCGATTTTAAGCGTTTTGGTTTTAATTGAAGTTGGTGCTCCCAGCGCCGCATTTAAATCAATTAAAAGTGATTAAAATTTGATAAATATTTATACCATCAAAATACCTTTCCGAGGATTTTCGGGCGCGAGGAATTCGAATCTGCTGTTTATTTTTACAAATAAGCGTTAATTTTACTAAAACGCGGCTGCTGGGTGAACTTTGGTTAGGGCTGCCAGATATCTCTGTTGCCAAACCGGGACACTTTAGGGAGGGCCTCTTGCTCCATTCTCTTTCATTTCGACGTGCGAAAGGATGTAGTGAAATTTTATTTTGACAGACAAAAAACAAAAACATAAAAACATGAGATCATGAGATCATTACAAAGTACGCCAACAAAACAAAACAACTTATCACAACCAAAGCACAGAGAATTTTTTCACAATGCATGAACCTTTTTTTATTCTTTATAAAAATACAGTTTATACTAAATATATGAAAAAAACATAAAAATAAGGTTGTTAAACTTTGTGCCAAACTCGGGAAAATCCAATAAATTTGCAACATTCTAATCAGACTTTTTATACAAATTTTTAAAATTAAGTTTTGCGGCCCATTAAAGGAATTATAATTTTTCTTAGGTAACTACTTGGTACAAAATC
>NW_023458556.1:106919371-106930910 GCF_013731165.1 Rhagoletis pomonella | reverse complement strand
AACTGTGAGAGTTGAGCGTTGGCGGCAGTTCCACAGGTCCCAATATCTGACAATTAAAAATACCGCACCATAAATTTATTTTGTACCGGTACTGCGAACGATCTTCTCTCATTTCGTGAGGATTGTCTATCTGCCAACTGTGAAGGTTATGTAAATTAAAAGAACCATCACGTTTGCATGATGATTCATCGCTCCAAATTATTTTATTACAAAAAATGGGGTCTGATTCATGCATTCGCAACATATCACGGCAAAATCTAACTCTCGACAGGTAATCTCTTTCTTGTAGAGCCTGAACACATTGAATGTGGTATGGATGAAATCGATGGTCTTGTAAAGCTTTGTGAACTGTAGGTTTTGGTATTCCCGTCCGTCTTTCCATCATTCTCACTGAACTCGATGGACCTAGTTCCACTTCCTCTAACACAGCTTCAACATCTACCGTTGCAGGACGTCCTGTTTCGCCGCCACGCCTTCCAGGTATGCGACCTTAAAAAAGTGAAAAATGATAGTTAACAAGAATGCAAAGAAGAAAGGTGTAAAAATTACTTACCTTCATATATTTCTCTATGGGTCCGGGCGAATACTTCACGACCCGGATGTCGACGATTGGGGTATCGCTCTGCATAGAGTCTTTGAGCAGCTCTGGCATTACACCAAGCTTCACCGTAAATTAGGTGAATATCCGCATATTCATGCGACGTATACTGCGTGTTCTCTGTCATAGTATTAATAACACAATGTTCGAAGGGTCCAATTTCATAAAATCCACTTTCACTAATTCCGGTAAGTAACACAAAATAATGTCAGGAGCAGGTAATAATGTACCTTTGTACTATTTAGCATGTCATTTGACGGTAACAAGAGCAAATTCAATTTAAATCTATTAAATACATTCTAGCGTGTCTCAGTCCTTTACCCACAAAAGCGGCTATAAATTTTTTTTCTATTCAAAACAGTAAGTGTGGCACCTTTCTGAAATCTTTATTAAATAAGCAATTTTTTTATGTAATGTAAAGTTATAGCTCAGTACATTTTTTTTCACCCGAGATAGTCAAAGTTGGGGAAGAAAATATCAAAAAGTTAAAAATCCAGAAATAGTCCTAATTTTATGATGGTTCCTTAATATATTTTAACTACATTGCATTTGAGTATGGAGAGGCAACTATCTGGAAGTATTATACATAAAAAATTTACTAAGTATTGCCCGGTTTGTAGTTGCAGTTAAAGAAAACACATGAAAAGGCACGATTTTTTTTAAATTCGAAAAAATGTAAATATTTCAAAAACGGTGACACTTTTAGCTGAAAATTTTTTGTTTATCAGTGAGCTGACCCCCCCACCTACCTTCCCCTAAAGTTTGGCACGTTACTTCTGGGACACCCTGTATACATACGCCACAAGAAAATTTTACAATCCCGTTTTTAAAGGCACCGTTCGCTCGATTTCTGTGAAACATACACCAATTTAAAGGATATAACTTCTTCTAATCCAGAAATGTTAACCCCGATATATAGGGGGCGTGGCATCTGACATATAGACTAAAATGTGAAAACCACAATATCTCTTAAACCAATTACGCTGGGGAACTGATGCATAGATTGTAAATACCCTACTTACGGCGAAAAATGGTATGTACTGGAAAAGTGGGCGTGGCACTTCCCATACAAACTGAAGTTCGCATATCGCTTATCTCTGGGACCGCCTATGCTAACGTCCTGAATTGTGGCATGGCAACATATGTTGTCAATACCGTACTTACGGCGAAGAGTGCTAGATTTTGGAAAAGGGGGCGTGGCACCGCCCATACAAACTAAAGTTCTCATTTCGCTTATCGCTTATCGCTGGAACCACTTATGCTTAAGTTCCGAAATTTGACACAGAAACATATGTTGTCAATACCGTACTTATCGTCGCTTATCTCTGGAACCACTTATTGTAAGGTTTTGGAATTTTATACACCTACATTCATACACATATAAAATCGAAAGAATCATTCAACTGGGAACCATTTTCTCCCAGATTTTAAAATAACATTGAATGGTTGTTGTTTCGTGCAAAAGCTTTTAGAAGTATAAGTGTGTTTGTCTTCCGATATTTGGCGCAGGGATTGAGAGCTATCCTAAAAAAATCATATTTATGATCAGATTTGTTTCACTTTTAGAACACATATTAGTAACATAAAATTTGGTGTAACTTTGTAGGCCAGTCGTGTGATGGAAAAATATTGGACTTTGGCCCAGTTTTGATCAAAACCCGAAAAAAAAGAGGGACTCAGGGAGGGTAGTGGGAAAACCCACAACGAAGCTCTTCAGTCGACTGATGTCCACACCCGAGAGCTCATCGGGAGTGTGGAAAAAGTGCGACCCAAGGTGCTTAAACCTTAGCCTCGCAAAAGCAGGGCACCAGAGCAGCAGATGTTGAGATGATTCCACCTCATCGTCCTCCATGCAGCTGGTGCAGTAAGGGTTATCCGCGACACTCAGCCTTACCGCATGGTTACCAATCACACAGTGACCAGTAAGCACTCCCACCAATAGTGAGAGATGCAGCTTGCTTAGTCTCAAGAGCTTCCTAGACCGCCCCGGTCCACCCGTGGCCAGAAAGACTTTGCCACCTTGCACTCCAAGGTGTTCGCCCAGCGCTCGCTGAGCTGACTAAACGCCCATCTGTCCAGAAGCAGAGCACACGAGGTCAGAGGAGCCCCTAGACCCTCCCTATCTGAAAGTAATTCCTCGAGGGTTCCCCGTCTTGCTAGCTCATCAGCCATGCAGTTGCCAGCGATTTCGCTGTGACCTGGAACCCAAATAAGCTTAATAGCAAAATAGTTAGACGCGGTCGATAGGGTAGTCAAACACTCCCTCACCGTTTTCGAACGCACTGTCAGGGAGCCAAGAGCCCTGATGGCAGCCTGGCTGTCAGAATAGATATTTAGCTCTTTAACAGATGTTACACTAGAGAGCAACCAATCCGAAGCCTCTTTTATTGCGGCCACCTCAGCCTGGAAAACACTACAGTGATCCGGTAGCCTAAATTTCAGGTTGATGGAGAGCTCTTCGCAGAAGACACCTCCGCCCCCCTTCCCATCCAGCTTCGACCCATCTGTAAATAAGTTTACAGGTCCTCGGTTCCAGATACTGCACCCCTCCCAGTCTTCCCTCGCCGGAATGTGGGTGGTAAAAGATCCATTCGGACCCAGAACCGGCGTGCAGTGGTCTTTCCGAGTCGGTAGGAACCCGAAGTCTCTTAGAATTCTGGAGTGCCCATAGCTCGAGGTAAACTTGAAGCCCATCCCTCTTAGCCTTACTGCGGCACGCGCAGCGGCAACCCTGCCAGCTATGTCTATAGGCACAACATTTAACATGGCATTAAGCGCAAGAGTAGGTGTGGTTCGAAGTGCCCCACTGATTCCAATTAAGGCAGCTCTTTGCACCTTCTCCAGCTGCTTGACGATGTAGGCCTTGTCAAGTGCGGTCCAGACGAGTACCCCATATAATAAGATTGGCTTTATTATAGATTCATAAAGCCAATGCACTACCTTCGGCGAGAGGCCCCAGCGCTTGCCAATGGCCCCTCTGCAGCAATACAGTGCTACTGTAGCCTTCTTGACTCTTTCCTCCACGTTAGGCTTCCAGGAAAGCTTACTGTAAAGGATCAAGCCCAAGTACTTCACCCTGTCAGAGAGCCTCAGAGGAAGACCACCCATTGAGGGAAGACGGAAATTCGGTATCTTATACCTCCTAGTAAAGAGAACAAGCTCCGTTTTACTGGGATTTACACCCAGCCCGCAGCTAAAAGCCCAGTTCTCAACCAAGCTCCAGTAACCCTGCATAAGCTCAAATAGTGCTTCCGGGAACTTTCCTTTTGTTATCAATACTACATCATCGGCATAGGTAACCACCCGACAGCCACTTCTTTCCAGAGCCACCAGCAGGTCATTGATTACAACGACCCAAATTAATGGCGAGAGAACTCCCCCTTGCGGAGTACCTCTACTCACACACCTCCGGATTGAAGCGTTGCCCCACTCTGCCGCGACAGTTCTATTGCAAAGCAAGCGGTAAATAAACCTGACAAGGTCGGCTCCGACCCCTAGCTTATTTAGGGAGTTAACTACAGCCTCAGGCAAAACATTATTAAAAGCCCCCTCGATATCAAGGAAGGCACTGACCGCAAATTCCTTCTGGGAGAAGGATTTCTCGATATTTTCAACGACCGTGTGTAAGGCCGTTTCGACAGACCTGCCCTTGCAGTAAGCATGCTGATCCAAGAAAAAGCGCCCCTGAGGATGCCGCTTCTTAAATGCAGATCGATCAGCCTCTCCAGCGTCTTCAGAAGAAACGAGGAGAGACTTATCGGCCTGAAATCCCTGGGTGATACATGAGAGGCTTTACCCGCCTTGGGAATGAACACGACTCTGGCCACCATCCAAGGCCCCGGAACATGACCCTTAGGCAGACAACCCTCGAAAATGGGAATCAACCAGCGGCACGACACTTCTGCAACCTTCTGCAGTGGGGCCGGTATTATGCCATCTGGGCCCGGGGCCTTAAAGGGCTTGAAGGAGCTAATGACCCAAAGACGGCGATGCGCGGTTAGGATTTCCGAGACATTCGTCTAAGGGCTCGACGCCTCTAACCGGATCCCTCCCGCATCCGGGTTGCAGGGGAAGTGAGCGCCATGGAGCATCCGAAGAGACTCCTCGCTGCTCACTGCCCAGCCACCGCCCTCAACCCTGATATATCCCAGGGGATGGGGATTCTCAGAGAAAACTCGCCTAAACCTTGAACATTCCTGACTGCCCTCCACGCTTTCATAGAACAGTCTCCACGGCGTTCGCTTCGCTTTCCTAATCTCCGACTTATATATCCCAAGCCCAATCTTATACAGTGCCCAGTCGGAGGCTGATTTACTCTTCCTGGCCCAATTAAAAAGGCCTCTGCTCGTGGCCCTAAGAGCGGAGAGCTCCTCCGACCACCAGAGCGGTTTGCTCTTACCTTTGTGGTAAATCAGGGGACAAGACATATCAATGGCCCATTTACACGAAGTGGTGAACATTCCAATTAATTCGTCAATTTCGCCTTCACTTCAGGTCCCGCCCCCACGGGCGCAACCGGAAGCAATTCCTGCAGACTTCTGCAGTGTAAGTCCCAGTTGGTTCTCCTCAGATTCCTGTAAGGTTTGTACTTAGGACGCGCTTCGTCCAAAGCGAATTGTATGTACCGATGATCGGAAGTGCCCAGTCGGAGGCTGATTTACTCTTCCTGGCCCAATTAAAAAGGCCTCTGCTCGTGGCCATAAGAGCGGGGAGCTCCTCCGACCACCATAGCGGTTTGCTCTTACCTTTGTGGTAACTCAGGGGGAAGACATATCAATGCCCTTTTACACGAAGTGGTGAACACACCAATTAATTCGTCAATTTCACTTTCAGTCCAGGTCCCGCCCTTCGCGGGCGCAACTGGACGCATTTCCTGCAGACTTCTGCAGTATAAGTCCCAGTTAGTTCTCCTCAGATTCCTGTAAGGTTTGTGCTTAAAACGCGCTTTGTCCAAAGCGAATTGTATGTACCGATGATCAGAGAAGGAGTGGTCATTAAGGACTCTCCAGCCAGAGATACGGGACATTATATCAGAAGAGACCAACGTGATATCTAAAAACTCTTCTCTACTAGCCGTTACAAATAACATAAATTTTCATTTAGAATAAAGTTAAAGAGTGACTCACCTCTGGTGTTGATGTCTGAGCTGCCCCAAATCTTATGGTGGTCAGACCCAGTAACAAGGTCTAGCTTCAGCCACCGCTTTCCTTGGTAGGCGTCGAGGTGGCTCTACCCCGTCCTCGTGCGCCGTATAAGCGGAAATCAACCAGAGTTCTCCGGTTGCACCGTCGCAATGTCTCCATCGCTGAAAAGAGGCAAAATAAAAGCATTAAGTTCCTTCCTGACGAGCATGCAGGATCGGGGTCTATCTGCGTCCCGCTGCACCACCAGTTTGTAGTCCCTCGTCCCGGTACCAGAAACCATATTGCAGCTACTCAGCCACGGCTCCTGGATCAGGACTACATCGACTCCACCTTGCTCAAGGTGGATTAAAAGGTTGGCTGACGCCGCCTTAGAGTGCTGAAGATTGATCTGAAGAATATTCATCCTCCGAAATCCTCTCCAGCACCCCTCCGCAGGCGCCATCCCCATCGGACGCAAGGAGCAATTCCTCCTCCGCCCTGTCGAACAGAGGGCCAACAGTGATAACCGATCCCGCACTCGAAGGAGGGCCAGCAATGCTGTCACTGTCCGACATGACGGACCCGACCTCCATAACTATGGGGGCATCCTCCACATTCATATTTTCGCCCACCAGCGCAACCGGAACAGGCTCGCCATCCCCTCTGGTGTCGGTCTGGTAGACCTTCATGATTACCTTCTCGAAGCCATAGTAGATGACTCCCTGTCTTTCGGCGAGAGGCTTAAGAGACTCCGAGTTCAGCAACATCAGCGCTTGCCGAAAGTCACCGTCGGAGCTCTCAAACCGGATTGCCTTCCAGTTGTGCGCTGGAAGGTCCGGGTTGCAGTAGCGGAAGATATCTTCCACCTCTCTCAGCGAGGAAGGTGCCGAGGGAAGCCAGACCCGCGGACGCAAGGGAAGGTCCCCCTTGTCCACAGCCTCGAGTTTGGCTCCCACCCAAACCTCCCCGACCAAGGCTACTGCCACCTTGTGAAGGGCGGCCGACCGCTCATCGGCACACACCACCTTCTTGATCATCCACTGATGCCAACCAGCACTCTCGAACCGCGGCGGTGGCCCCGGGTTTTCCCTGACCACCCTCATAAACACCCCTGATAAGGCCGAAGACACCTTCCTCCAATCCTCCCTGGCGATGGCCCCGTCATCCTTACCCCGATCCAAAACACTCAGAGTGATAGAGCCCGCCTGTTTAGCGATCTCGCTAAAGAGCCTAGGCGTCCCTCCCGCTCTGGGCTTCTTGGAGAGGGGGTTTCCCCCTCCTGCGATCTCTACCGCTTGACAGGGTCAATACGGGATGCGCTCGCACCCCCAGAAACACCCTCACCACAGCTCTCCTGGCCGCCGCTTAGCACCCCCCTGGCCCACTCGAGCGATCGCGCGTGCTGCTCAGATAGCTGCGCCCGCGCCCCTAACCCCGAGACTAGGTGCGGTGGGTTTCCACCGGCACCACCAGAAACGAGTGCAGACGAAGAGGTCGGCTCCGACTCCTTGCTGCACCCTGCAGCAGCAGCTGCCCCACCCAGCCCACGAGTCGATTCCGCCTCGTTTAAAGAGGAGCAGAAGAGAGGGATCGGCTTCGAATCCCCTCCACCGCTCGAATTTTTGGTATTAGGGTTTTGTTTAAAATTTTGTTTTTGGGTTTGGTTTTGGTTTTGTTTTTGTTTGTTTTTTTCATCTTGTTCGTACGACCACCTACCCGACGAATCGGGCGCGGTGGTCTAGGCCGTAATAGGAGAATTCAAACGGTCCACTACGGCAGCGCCCCATGCCGCAGCAAGGCACCGTTACTCCCTGAGGCGGCCCGGTGTCAGGAAGGCGCCGTTAAAATACAGCCGGTCTGCAGCCCCTGGCTGCAAACCTTCCAATGGGCACGGTGTCGCTTAACACCCTGGATTAGGGTGTCGGCAGTTCTTGGTCATCGCTCGCAAGCAGCCCGAACCATCGGAAATGGAGTGCATTCGCACAGTACCCGGAGGTAGAGACACGATTACACTACCACCCGATGATAAGGTCTGATTGTGATTCGACTAAGCCCCCGCACCAACGGCAAGGTGCCTGCCCTAGCGGAGGAAAATTTTTAGAGCTAATAAAAGTTACTTTTTTTCAAATTTATGTTTTGATTTACTTTTAAAAACTAATTAAACAATTCTTGAAAAGCAAAACTTAAGTATATAGTTAATTACTTTATGAAATTTTATGATTAAAACAAACTAGTTTTCATACTTTCATTGATCCCCATGTCGTATTTTAAAAGATAAACATGGTTTTACTTAGAAGAACAATCAAGATAAAAAAAATAAAGTTCCTATTATTTTTAATTTTTAAGTTTTGTTGGCTTACAAATTTCGAAAAACTCATCAATATACTATTGCAAAGGTGCTCATTTCACATGCACATGTCACTAGCATAGGTACAGCACTGAGGTTAACACTAACATATCGTCGTTTAAAGTACAAAAACGCGTATCGTCATTCTGCAAAACCGCGTAACTGGCATATGCTCCCCAAAATTGGATTTGCTCACACAAGCTCTTGGCTCAATCCTAATTGAAATATACTAGCCAGAAATGCGATTGCTTTATAAAAAAGAGAACCATTTTGAAATATGAGTGTTTTTACTCTCTAGAAATAAGTTGTGCAACCTCATATACGCGACGATATGTTAGTGTTAACCTCAGTGCTGGCAGTCTTTCATTATAAAATTTGAGGTTAAGGGTTGAGGAAACCAAGTTTTTCTGAAAGTCTGGATTATATATAGACAAATAATTTCTCAGTTTTCCCTGCTTGACGATTTTAAGAATTTTTTTTTTGTTAATTGAAGTTGGTGGTCGCCGAGTTACATTTATATCAATTAAAAGTGATTAAAATAAAAAATTTATACCATCAAAAAACCATTTTGGGGGTCTTGGGGCACGAAGAATCTGAATTTGCAATTTATTTTTAGCAAAAAAAGGCCACTGGGGTACGTTTTACTGTAAAAAAATACATGGAAGGAACATGAAGGAAAAGTGGAAACAATGTTTCTCAGCAATGTTTTTAAAAAATTTTTCTTCATGTTTATTTGCACCAAAGTTAGGTCTGCCAGACGTCCCGGTTTTCCCGGACATGTCCCGGTTTTAGACTATTTGTCCCGGTGTTCCGGTCCAACCTTAAAATGTCCCGGGTTTCCTTTTAGTGTCCCGGTTTTTGATTTGATTGCACAAATTTCAAAAATCAACCAACTACTATCAAGTGCAGCTGATGAAAAAAATGAATTAGCAACAAGAGTCTACGGAATGTACATAGGTTAACGCTTCTGACTTTGAACATTGATTACGCAGGTTCGATCCCTGCTGAAGTCTAGAAAAAAGAAGTTTTATGAGGAGATGTGGCGATCTCCGAAATAGTGCTATAACTTCTACCGCTTAGACTCTGTTGCTTTTTAAATTTTTCCTAATAAACAATCGTGGTACAAAGCTCAATAAAAAATATTAAAAATAATGCTATGTCTCCATTGAGAGATTTATCCATTAAGATTTAATAAATCCAGTTGCTAAATCACAACCGTCTCCATTACCACAACGACATATATTTGACGTTCACATTTTTAAATATTTGACGTTTGCTTATGTATGATTTTATAAATACAGTTGCGGACATTGATATACAGACAGATAAAAGGAAGGTACCAAACGGAATTTCATTATATGAATTCTGAATATTATTGGCTTCTTATTCGTGGTAAATATGTATGTATAATATATAGTTTGGAAAGTGTAAAGAATGGTACCATATTCCGAATCATTTTCCCGAATTTAAGAAAAATTATCAAAACGGTAAAAAACATTTGCGGAAAGAAAAATTTTTGTAGAACCCTCTTATTCATAGGAGGGAACCGTAAATCCAATCGTGGGCCTTTGGCATATCATGAATACGAACTGAGTTCTAGAGGATGTTCGGTGCAATGTTATCGAAGCAGAACCACTACCGAAATTTATAAATTGTTTGTCGCAGCGCGTAAATGACTTATAGAAAGCGGAGAAGACTCTGCATGATATTACTACAAAACATTTCTTCTAAATTTTTAGTTTTTAAAATAATATTTTCTTAATTTATTACAACCAAAGTTATGTAAATATGTTTTACTAATTTTCCTCCCAAATTAACAAAAATATAAAAATCCCTAAAAATACGAAAATTCATGTTTTTATGATAGGCAAAATTTCAATGTCCTCAACTGTATATTGAAAACACAAATGTCATTTGATTTATGGCATGTGAATTTGTGGTTGCCACATCCAACAAATTGTACTTATTGATCAATATTATTGAAGATTTGACGAAGATTTAACTTAAATCTACTACCTTTCGAGATTTAATTTTATCAAATCTCGTCAGAGGGCTAAATCTTCATTAAATCTCACAATGGAGACATAGTATAAAATTTTAATAAGCCACAATAACATTGACAAATACATAGTTTAGGAAGAGCCTGCCTGAAACTATACAAAAAAGCAAATAAGCAAATGGATGTATAGAATTGACAACAACAACCACGCTGTCGAGTTTAAATAGCGGCAAATCAGCTGCACTTGATAGTAGTTGGTTGAATAAGGAAAATTAATTAGCAACAAGAGTTTACGGAATGTACATAGCTCAGTGGTTAACGCTTCTGACTTTGAACATTGATTACGCAGGTTCAATCCCTGCTGAAGTCTAGAAAAAAGAAGTCTGATGAGGAGATGCGGTGATCTCCAAAATAGTGCTATAACTTCTACCGCTTAGACTTTGTTGCTTTTTCAATTTTTCCTAATAAACAATCGTGGTACAAAGCTCAATAAAAAATATTAAAAATAAAATTTTAATAAGCCACAATAACATTGACATGAATATTTTCTATTTGATTATCGTTTAAAAATGTTCGTATTTAAAAATAATACTTTCATAACACGCACGCGTGGTGTTGATTGAAACTCAGCATTTAAATGCACATTTACATGCCTGGCTGTAGCTGAGTGCGCGAAGATGGTTGTCACAATTTGCTAATTTCCAGAGCGGCAGGGTTCAATTCCCATTACAACCAGCATGGAATTTAAATATTTTTTTAACTTAATTGTTCATTCATTTTAATATGGGCGTATTTGAATTTAATATTTCTATACTAAATACAAAAATTTGTATACTTAAACGTATTACGAGTTGGGTTGGTGCTCTTTCATATGCGTATTTTTTTAATTTAGCACGCTTTTTTAACTCTAAACTTCTTTCTCTCAGTGCACCGGATTCATTTGTGAAATAGTCACATTTCGAGATAGTTGAACTTTGCACAAGCAATAGTTGATGATTACTATATGTACCTAAATACGTTCAAAATGACGTGCACAGAGTTTTACAATTATATTAAGGAAAATACAGAAGTTTTGAAACAAGTTCACAACAACGAAAAATATGACTGATATTTTAATGTTATCTTGTACTTAAATTTTTTTCTTTCATGAAACCTAGAGTACTTATAAGTACAGTGCCGTGCAAAATTATTGGCTCGGAGGCTTTTTCATCAGATCACAACTTATAATCAGATCTTTTAGAAAAATTTTGAAAATAAGGCTTTTGAGCAATTATTAAAGTGCAAGTCCGAAGTTGCCAGCAAATTTCGTTGATTTTTAGCATTTATTTTTTTTTGCTGACAGTGTCTTCCATATAAAAAGAATTATCGAACATAGTTTGTATGGAAGAAACTCTCAGTAAACACAATACCAAAAATCAACTAAAATTTAATGGGCCGCAAAACTTAATTTTAAAAATTTGTATAAAAAGTCT
>NW_023458556.1:106915927-106919271 GCF_013731165.1 Rhagoletis pomonella | reverse complement strand
TGTTAACATGGAACACGTTAACATTTGCTGATCGCCACTTTGAGTGATCAGCAAAAGCACAATAATAAGAGCGGAAGTGCAGCTTGGGTTGCACAACGTTTCCCACAGCAAAAGCCAGACGCACCGTCAGCAACAGGAAGCCACCGTCAACACGCGCAGCCCAGTTTGGCAATTCAGAGAATCAGCGTCAACGATTGGCTAGTAAGTTAGCTTTTAAGTAATTCCAATTGTAAAATTTAGTCTTAGTCTTGCTGGTTATCAATAAAGGTTGACACAACCCAATTTTCAAAAATATATTTTTTTAGGGATTTTAGTAGAAAATCCCGTAACTGGCGCCCAACGTGGGGCCTACGCCAGTCGTGTTTTTTTAAAACCCGTAACTAAATAAAGTTGTGCGCGTTAATAAAAATTAAATTAACAAACGGTTTCGCGAAAAATTTGCAACACCTGAAGCAGAAAATTTCGTGATACTGGGAGCAGAAAGATCGCCGATTTCGTAATAACTCCAGCGCATAAAGGTAGAACAGCCTCCAGCGCATAAGGGTAGAACAGCATAAAATTTCGTGATACTTGGAGCAGAAAGATCGCCGATTTCGTAATAACTCCAGCGCATAAAGGGTGGAATAGCACGCCAAAGACGACGTAGGTCCTTTAACCAGCTAAGTAACTAAGTTAGCTCAGAGTCAGCGAAGGAGAAAAGGTGCCCTAGTAGCTCACAAATGTGCAAACGGGAAACGCGAGTCGTTAGCCGCCGGATGCTGCCATTAATGTAAGCATAGATTTAAGACAAACTAAAAAGTAAATTAAGTGAATCCGAATTTCCGATTGAAAATAAATTTTAAATTATCCTAGTCCTATTGAGGGAAATTTAATAAAAAACATAAGTGAAAATTTTTAAGAAATAATAAACAAAAAATTTTAAATTAATTAAGTAAAGATAAATTTCCTATTTAGAAAAGATATTTTTTTTAATTAATTCCTTTTAAGGTAAAATCAAGTGAATATATTAAAACCTTTTGTCCTTGAATAACACAAAGAAAACAATTTTTAACTGAAGAGCTTGTACAGCTCATAATTTAAAGAAATCTCTAGAAATAAAATAAAAACAACTCTGCGATTCACCACCAAAGGGACCCTCCAGAGATTGTTGAAGTTCCACAAAACATCACAAATATACATAAATAATAAAGTGAAAAGAATAGGCTAAGTAAATTCAAAATGTCAAACCCACAAAAGAGCACATCGAAACTGTCGAGAAAATAAAACCCAGATCCTGGAAAATTTTTACTTTCCTTCCATGACCAAAAAAATAAATAGAATAATCCAACAGTGCTCAATTTGTAAATAAAATAAATATGACCGAAACCCCACCAAACCCAAATTAGGAGAAATCCCTATTCCACAATTCCCAGGGCAAATATTGCACATTTATATTTACATAACTGAGCGAAATATCGTCCTTACAGCAATAGATAAATTTTCAAAGTATGCCCAAACAAAAATCCTTAGATCCAGAGCCATAGAGCACGTTAAGGAACCTCTCCGTGAACTACTTTTCCAGTTCGGCGTACCCGAATTAGTAGTAATAGACAATGAAACGTCCTTGAATTCAGCTTCCATTCGATTTCTTTTGGAAGATACGCTAAATATACAAATTTTTAAAACACCGCCTTATGCAAGTTCCGTGAATGGTCAAATAGAGCGATTTCACTCGACCCTCACAGAAATAATGCGTTGTTTAAAAGCAGAGCGAAGCTTCATTTCATTCGCCGAACTCCTCGACAACTCCGTCTATGAGTACAATAATACAATCCACTCAACTACAAAAAAGAAACCAATAGAGGTATTTTTTGGTAGAAGAGTTACAACCGACCCAAGCCAATTCGAAAGGACTAGGGCTGAAAATATAACCGAGCTAAGAAATAAGCAGGTGAAAGATCTTGCTTACCACAACAAATCCAGGCACCCCATAAAAGCATATAATCCGGGTGACACTATCTACGTAAAAATAAACAAACGGTTAGGATCCAAAATTTCAAAAAAATTTAAAAAAAGAAGTAGTAAGGGAAGACCGAAATTCAACCGTCCTGACAGAATCAGGAAGAATAGTACACAAAAGCAATATAAAACACCAAAATTAATTTTTCCTTTTCCTTATTCACCCAGTAACAAAAAAAAAAAAAAAAAACCAAAATTAATTTTTCCCTTCCAGATTCCTCCTTATTTACCCGATAACCGCATCAATAGACATTTACGACTACTCTACTGCACAACTAGTCACGATAAATGACGGACTTGCCAAAATTCAGAACGGAGCCTTTAGGCTAATACACGTAATCGACCTCAACAAATACGAACAATTCCTGACGGACATGTACAGTTTCACCTCCTCTGACATCCCTAAGGACACAATCCTATACCCCCCTATTAAAACACGAATTAACACAATCTCTGCAAATTTTAGAAACAATAAAACCTGTCGAAAAAAAACAACAAAAACGATCCATAAACATTTTAGGAACGGCTTGGAAATAGAAAATGAAACCATAATTAATGTCGAATTTGAAAAAATTTGAAAAGGTACAAAAGATACCTATGGAATTAAGAAATTGTGCGATAGCTATAAGAAAATTGAAATTTGTAAGCAAACCCATTTAATAAATATAAGTAATAGTAGTTGTATACCTAGAGTAATTAATAGTTTGAATTCATCTTGCACCATAACGAACGGCCAACACATCCAAGAAATTGAAGAGATAAAACCCGGTATATTACTACTTAATGGCTTCAAAGGCGAAATACATGCTGACGGAATGCAAAAAAAATGTGTCAGGGACACACCTTATTAATTTTCATAACTCAACGTTACAGATAAATAATCAATTCTACATTAATTACGATTTGATTCCGCTGCCTGCTATTCCGGCAGTCCTACAACCTGCACCAATTGAAAAAAATCGAATCGAATTACTTTCTCTGGAAGCTTTAATAGAATTCCATATCGACAACATAAGAAGAATAAATATCCTCAAAACAGCAACAATATCCAATAGCTCACTTTCACTTGGAGCAGTTGCAACCACAATAATTGCCATTATAATTTTTTGCAAATTTTGGAAAAAGCACCAGAGCAAAATAATAATATCTCCGATTCCAGAAATTTACCAGATTCCTTTGGCAAATATAAACTCAAATAAAACCAAGGAGCCCCCTAATGATCAGAATACTTACATAAATTTCAACAACCTACCCTATTTTTAATAAACGCTCGAGGACGATCGTTTTTAAGAGGGGAAGTGTTAACATGGAACACGTTAACATTTGCTGATCGCCACTTTGAGTGA
>NW_023458556.1:106911592-106915827 GCF_013731165.1 Rhagoletis pomonella | reverse complement strand
ATTTCTTTTTTATTGCAAGTAATACGGGTCAGTAAAAAGGCTTACTGACCCCTAAACAAACACGCTTGGTAACTATGCGTATTATTGAAAAAAAAAAATAAAAATTGTTTGAATAAAATTTTAAAATTTGAAGTTTAGCTAACACTGCATTGAAAACTGAGGAAAACGTTTATTGATAATAATAATAATCGCTGAAATATTTTACCATATTCAACCGAAGCTCTAAAAGTTTTAGTATTTTATACTACGATTGCACGGAAATAGCATAGGCGAAAATGTATTATATATTTATCGAATATTTGAAAAAGAGAAAAAAAAAAAATTATGAAAATTCCAAAATCTGACTCATGCCTAATGTTGCAAATAATCGAAGAAAATATTTTTGTAAAAACTTTAAATTGTTCAAAAGTTACGTTTCAAAAAAAAAAAGTATTAGTATTTGCACATGACTGTACCACTGAAGCTGAAATTCCATAAGAAAAAACAGTAACATATACATATACATAGAAGAAAATGTGCGTATTGTTTAATAATAAAAATGTGAATATAGTCTTAGAAATGTATGTATATAATATAAATGCAAATTATATGAATGTATGTATGTAATACAAGTGAAGTACAGTAGGTATTTAAAATTTTGTTTGAGAATACAATCCAAAGTTTCAGAAAATATTTAAGTTGTAAAAATTTTAGCAAAGTTTTAAAGGAATATAATGCAAAGTTTTGAATTTATTATAAAATGTTTGAATTTAAGAAAAATATAATGGTGTTTCACAAATAGTACGTCATACCCAAAAGCTGAAAACTGCTACTAGTTGATGTTGACTCGTTGATGTTGTTGTTGCTGCAAATGTTGTAGTCTTCTTCGGTGTAGTTGCTACGCAGATATCGCGCCTTGGCTTAGCGATATATGTATGTATGTATGCATTTGGCGGCGTGCTGATATATGCCGTTGTAACGGAGTTACGGTGTTTTTGGCGTTATTTAGTGGCGTAGTCTTATGCGCCGTTAGGTGTTATATTTTGGTGGTACAGTCGCGCATTAAAAGGTCCCAAGTGTTTTTGTTTTTTTATACCTTTCATGAGCATGAAATGGTATTATAACTTTGGTCCGATGTTTGTAAGTACCAGAACAAAAAGAGATAGACCCATGAAAATGTATACTTATATGATCAGAACGTCGAGCTGAGTTGATTTAGCCATGCCCGTCTGTCCGTCTGTCCGTCTGTCCGTCTGTTTGTATGCAATCTAGTCTCTCAGTTTTCGAGATATCCGGATCAAATTTGGTAGATAGGTGTATTTTTATAATGTATTAATCATTTGTCGGAACCGGAAGAATCGGACCACTATAACATATAGCTCCCATACAACTGATTGTTCAGATATGAGATTTTTCATTATAACTTCTCCATTTATGCAGCTACGAACATGAAATTTTGCAATACTTGCACCCATTATCAACAGAAAACTTACAGTGAAAATTGCAAAGATCGGGTCACTATAACCTATAGCTCCCATACAACTGATTGTTCAGATATAAAATTTTGCGTTATAACTCCTCCATTTATATAGCTAGGAACATGAAATTCCGTACTGTTTTCAATAATTATCAACAGAAAACTTACAGTGAAAATTAAAAAGATCGGGTAACTATAACCTATAGCTCCCATACAACTGATTGTTCAGATATGAGATTTTTCGTTATAATTCATCCATTTATGTAGCTAGGACCATGAAACTTCGCGCTGTTTTCACTCATTATCAACAGAAGACTTACAGCGAAAAGAACAAAGATCGGGTCACTATAACCTGCAGCCCCCATACAACTGATTGTTCAGATATGAGGTCTTTTATCATAACTCCTCCATTTATGCAGCTAGGAACATGAAATTTCGCACCATTTTCACTCATTATTAACAGAATACTTACAGTGAAAATAACAAGGATCGGATGACTACAACATATATCTTCCATACATCTGATTGTTCAGATATGGGATTTTACTGTAAAACTCCTTTATTTGAACAGCTAAAACCGATAAATTTCGTAAGATATTTTGTAAATAATAATACAAAGTCTACTGAGAAAATCGGCAAAATGTATGCTGTATAAGCTTTATCTCCTATAGCACTGATTGTTAAGATACCAGTTTTTGCCATATATCTCCTTTATGTACGAAACTAAACCCAATAAATTGTGTTACCGATTTACATACCGATCACATAGCGGTGAAAATCACTTAGATTGGTGTCATATAAAGTATATCTTCCATACCTCTGATTGTTTAGATGCGATTTTTTATATAAGTATGTAACTCCTCTATCGATGTATGCAGATGTATTCAAAAGCGGTAATCTGTTAAAGTAAAATTTGCAGATGTTCATGAAAGGTATGAAGCCTTCGGCATAGCCGAAGACAGCGCTGCTCTCACTTGTTTTTGTTTGATTTTAATACAGTTTTGCCTTATTTTAGTTTTTACACTTGGTTAAGTTTTACAGAGTTTGCACTTGTATATGGGTGTTTCCAGCGGAAGGTCCACCACGGCAAAAAAAATAAAAGTTTTATATCTAACATGTTTACGGGCCGATTTGTCTGCTTTTTAAAATATATACTGGCTATATAAGTAGAATCATGTTTGCGTAAAATGGGCTTCCTAGGTGGTGCCAAGGTCGAGATATTTCGAAAAATCGTATTTATGGTCCGATTTGGTTCGAATTTGGCGTATGTATTTGAAACATAATAAATCCTAGATTTCCAACAAATTGACCCTTAATTGGCGCTGAAGTCAAAATATAAAGTATATTCGACGTAAAATACATGTTTTATTTGCGTTAAAAATTCATTTAAAGCAATATTAACAAAAATATAACGATGGAAATTTATGTCACGTGACGCCACGTCACGTCACGTTTCACACTTGGGGTTGTAAAAGAAAATTGAAACAGTTTGCATTAACTCAAAAAAATCTAAAAACAACTAGAATTGCTCCAAATCATATTAAAATAAGTTTCATGAAAATAGCCATCCACAACTCGCAGAGTTTTGTAAGAAAAGAAAAAATCAACTTCCATTTTTTGTCACGTAACGACCCTCTCTTTAAATGCTTATATTTCAGGACCAAGCAGTTCGATTGATTTCATTTTTCGGTTAAATATAGAGCTAACTATGTGCTATACAATGGCCCAAAAAAGTTTTAAACAAATGGTATTCCTTTTTTGTATCACATTAAAACGTACGACTGTCACGTATGCGACGTATGGAAATACCCATATTTGTTTACTGTACCACCAGCCACTGATTTTATTTTACTTAAAAAGACACTTTAGCCACCAGCCACTGCACTTTCTGCACTACTTTACTATTTAATTTGTCTTTAAAACTTTGGTACTACCGATTTTTTTGTTTTTAATTTTTGTAATATATTTTAAAACGTTGGTACAACCAAATTTTTTTGGGTTTTCTGATTTTTTTTTTCTCACGTTACGACCACCAGTGGATTTGTAATAATTTTTTTATTTTTTTTAATTAAATTGAGTTCATTTCCATTTTATTTTGTGTTTTTTCCACATATGTATGTGCGTATACATATGTATGTGTACTTTTTAAGCTTTTGCTTTTGTAAATTTTTTTGATATAGTTTTTGAAAGTTTTTTGTTTTTTTTTTTAATTTTTTGAATGTTTTTTTTTTGTATTTTTTTTTAAGTTTTTTTTCGATTAGTAAACACCACCACCAATAGTTATTTCGTTGAAAAATATCAAAATCAGATAGAGTTCATTTTAGGGTTTTATTTTTATTTTTTTTTATTTTTTTTTGTTTGTTTGTGAATTAGTCACATTTTTTTGTTGCGAGGGTCTTGTGTTCTTTTTTTTTGTTTCGCCCGAAGGCCGCCATTTTGATCGTCACGGTCGCCATGTCAAAGTGCATAAATTCCACTTCGTTGTTGTAGGGGTAGCGTACCTTTTTGCTGCAGGTGAGGAGCCCTAGCGCTCCGCTGCCAACTGCTTGCCGTTGAACACCTTCGCCCCGCTAGTGGGGTGCACCGCAGTGTTGCTACACGCAAAAGGTTGTTGGTGCTTGGTACGCACAAATATGCGCTGCTGCTTCTAACTGCTGGCGACTCGACTTACAAGTCGGTTGGGCGCTAGTTGTCGGCTCAAATAAAATTAAAACAAATTTTGTCTTCACGGTTTGAAAGTACGCGGCCGAATGCGCCAATTTATTTTTCACATTTTTTT
>NW_023458556.1:106908464-106911492 GCF_013731165.1 Rhagoletis pomonella | reverse complement strand
TATGTAAAATACTTCCAGATAGTTGCCTCTCCATACCCAAATGCAATGTAGTTAAAATATATTAAGGAACCATCATAAAATTAGGACTATTTCTGGATTTTTAACTTTTTGATGTTTTCTTTCCCAAATTTGACTATCTCGGGTGAAAAAAAATGTACTGAGCTATAACTTTACATTACATAAAAAAATTTACTAAGTATTGCCCGGTTTGTAGTTGCAGTTAAAGAAAACACATGAAAAGGTACGACTTTTTTTAAATTCGAAAAAATGTAAATATTTTATAAACGGTGACACTTTTACCTAAAAATTTTTTGTTTATCAGTGAGCTGACCCCCCCACCTACCTTCCCCTAAAGTTTGGCACGTTACTTCTGGGACACCCTGTATAAACAAGTTTGGAAAAGGGGGCGTGGCACCTCCAATAGGGATGGAATTTTATATCAGCTATAACGTCGGAACTATAAGTCCCTCGAACTTGAAATTTGGTATGCAGATATATCAATGGTAGGTGCTTATATATAAATGGGTTTGTAAAAGGGGCGTGGCACATCCCATAGGCGTGGAAAATTTTATCAGCTATAATTTCAAAACCATAAGTCAAATGAAATTGAAATTTGGTACGCAAACGTATCTATGGTAGGCGCTTATAGTGGAGTATCTTATCACTGTGTTCGTTTACGCTAATCTCCGATACCGCTTAACCGATTCCAATGAAATTTTGGGGGTGGGTATTGTTGGTTTCAACTTAAAAGATAGGATAGCTGTGAACTCCAGAAAAAATATATTTTTTTCCATCGAAATTTTTTCTATGCATCTCGCATCGTGCTTATCTAATCTATATATAAAAATCTCACTCTTCCAAAACGGCTCGATCTTTATGAAATTTTTTGTGTTATATATGGTAAGTATGAGAATCGAATGTAAAGTATATTTCATACCGCTAGGTGCAGGGGGCGTGGCACCTCCCATACAAACCGAATTTTTCATATTGCACATCTCTGGAAGTGTTCATGATATACTACTCGAATATGGTATGGAGATATATGAAAACATTTGCATATTCATGGTTATTAGAAAAAAGTTACGTGGCACCTCCCATACAAACCGAATTTTTCATACTGCATATCCCGGAAAATGTTCATGGAAGAGGTCTCGAACTTGGTATGGAGGTATATGAAAGCAATCGCATACTCATGGAGATAAATTGTGGTTATCGGAAAGGGAGGCGTGGCACTTCCCATACACATCGAATTTTTCATACTGGCTATCTCTGAATATGTTCATGGAAGAGTACTGGAACTTGGTATGTACAAGATATATAAAACGCGACTGGTCATGAAGAAAAGTTGGGGCTATTGGAAAAACGGACTTGGCACCTCCCATGGTAAATTACTCCAAAATGGTATAGAGATATATGAAATCAATCCCATGCTCTTAGAGAAAATTGGGGTTATTTGAAAAGGGGACGTGGCGCCTTTCAAACGCACTAAAACTATTACGTATCTTTGTATGCATGTACAGTGCTAAGTTATTTAAGACGGCAAATATAGGCTTGCCATACGTCAGGAATTAGGCCCGATTGTCAGGAGTTCAATACCCTGTCAGGCATTTTTTCAGGCATCGTATTTTGTCAGGCATTTTCAAACGAACTTTAATTTTGTTAACAAACACATTTCTACCGAGCACTTTTTATCGTTTGCGTAACAAATCCTCATAAGCAGTTCACCATCACCACTAGCTTTGATCGATGATTGATAATTACTCATTATCTCTACTTCAGTGTCATCACTCATCCAATCAGCTGGTCGTAAGTAAATACGGGAAGTGTTTATAAAATTTGTGGATTGAGATATTTGGTATGCTTTTACATATATTTATTCTAAATTCTAGCTACAAACTAGATACACGTATGTATGTTAATGCATTAATACAAAATAGTTTTACATTTTAGATTGATTTAAATAACCATGTCCAAAAGAAGGTGTGTTTTGACGGAGAAACTGAAAATATAATACGATTTCATAAAATGCGAAAACAGTTCAAAAGTAGTGTGCACAATTTGCAAAGCTGTTTTTTTCTATCGAACACAGAGGAAAAACTGACATCGAGAGGCATTTGCAATCAGAAAAGCACAAAAGCGCCACAAAATGTACGCAAGATTCCACCATTTCGGACTTCTTTAAAAAGCGAGAAGCGACGTCACTATAACCTGCAGCCCCCATACAACTGATTGTTCAGATATGAGGTCTTTTATCATAACTCCTCCATTTATGCAGCTAGGAACATGAAATTTCGCACCATTTTCACTCATTATTAACAAAATACTTACAATGAAAATAACAAGGATCGGATGACTACAACATATATCTTCCATACATCTGATTGTTCAGATATGGGATTTTACTGTAAAACTCCTTTATTTGAACAGCTAAAACCGATAAATTTCGTAAGATATTTTATAAATAATAAAACAAAGTCTACTGAGGAAATCGTCAAAATCTATGCTGTATAAGCTTTATCTCCTATAGCACTGATTGTTAAGATACCAGTTTTTGCCATATATCTCCTTTATGTACGAAACTAAACCCAATAAATTGTGTTACCGGTTTACATACCGATCACATAGCGGTGAAAATCACTTAGATTGGTGTCATATAAAGTATATCTTCCATACCTCTGATTGTTTAGATGCGATTTTTTATATAAGTATGTAACTCCTCTATCGATGTATGCAGATGTATTCAAAAGCAGTAATCTGTCAAAGTAAAATTTGCAGATGTTCATGAAAGGTATGAAGCCTTCGGCATAGCCGAAGACAGCGCTGCTTTTACTTGTTTACCCTATTATAGGCGCAGGTGTCATGGAAATACTCTGTCAAAATTTTGTTCGATTCTGTCCGTCCGTTTAGGCTGCAACCTGGCACATACATACATACATAGTACATCTATATCTACATACATAGTAGATGTATCCTTCTCTTAGCGTAAAATAATTTTTGGGGATGTCTCGGCCACAGGGCCACCTATCGT
>NW_023458556.1:106899588-106908364 GCF_013731165.1 Rhagoletis pomonella | reverse complement strand
AATTAGGCCTGATTGTCAGGAATTCAATACCTTGTCAGGCATTTTTTTCAGGCATCGTATTTTGTCAGGCATTTTCAAACGAACTTTAATTTTGTCAACAAACACATTTCTACCGAGCACTTTTTATCGTTTGCGTAACAAATCCTCATACGCAGTTCACCACCACCACTAGTTTTGATCGATGATTGATAATTACTCATTATCTCTACTTCAGTGTCATCACTCATGCAATCAGCTGGTCGTAAGTAAATACGGGAAGTGTTTATAAAATTTGCGGATTGAGATATTTGGTATGCTTTTACATATATTTATTCTAAATTCTAGCTATAAACTAGATACACGTTAATGCATTAATACAAAATAGTTTTACATTTTAGATTGATTTGAATAACCATGTCCAAAAGAAGGTGTGTTTTGACGGAGAAACTGAAAATATAATAGGATTTCATAAAATGCGAAAACAGTTCAAAAGTAGTGTGCACAATTTGCAAAGCTGTTTTTTCTATCGAACACAGAGGAAAAGCCGACATCGAGAGGCATTTGCAATCAGAAAAGCACAAATAGGGGCACGAATTTCGATACGATACGATACCATATCGATACTTTTGGCATTCGATACCGATATTTTTTACTCGATAGTTTTAAAACGATATCTTTTGGAATCGAGTACCAGAATCCTAGTATCGTATCGAATGTCATAAACTCAAATTAGTCAGGTTTCAGGCACGTCAAGTCTTGCTTTCAAGTCTGCTCGTTCTAAGGCGAAGGAGGTGAGAAGAAAGGGGAAGAGTGCAGATACCTCCAATTCAAAGAACCACGAACTTGAATTCAATAAAATTTGACGCGTCTGGAAGCAAATAGAAAACACAAAAGAGAATGCGAAAAAATTGCTTTCAAGACTTATCAACTCTTCCCGATATAAATTGGGCTTTAAAGAACAGAAATTTTTTACTATCGCTAGGATTGCATGTGGCGGGATTTGAACACGCGGTCTCGGTGTTTTAAGTCAACACCTCAATCTCTACGTGTAAAAATAATAGATTGGCGCTTACAAAATATGTTAGCGTTTGGCCGAGCTTCTCCTCCGATTTGTTGCGTGCGCCTTTATGTTGTGCCACAAAGGGCGTTTTTATGAGAAGCTGTTTTTCATGGCAGAAATACGCTCGGAGGTTTCTAATCACTTTTTCAGATATTTCTTTTTTTTGGATTTTGGTATCGATATTTGCGATATCGAGTCTTTTTATTCCGATATTAATGGGTACCCGATATTTTTCCACTTTAAATGAGTACCATATCGATACTTTCGGCTCGATATCGTGTCCCTAAGCACAAAAGCGCCACAAAATGTACGCAAGATTCCACCATTTCGGACTTCTTTAAAAAGCGAGAAGCGACGTTTGATGAACTGCAATGTACAGCTAAGGAAATTACGTTTGCATATCATTGTGTAAAACACCATTTAAGTTTTAATGCATCTGATTGCACCTCCAAATTAATTAAAAAGTTGTATGATAAAAAATTCAGTGGAGGTAAAACTAAATTGGAAGCACTGGCTGTTAAAGTTGTTGGCCCCCATATATTTTCCGAAGTTCTAAAGGAGCTTAAGTTGGCAAATTTTTTAACCGTTATTATAGACACTTCTAACAGAAAAGATGTAAAGTTGTTGCCGATCCTCGTTAGATACTTTAGCTTCAGATACGGTGTTAGAATCAAACTTCTTCATTTGGATGAGATACCTGGAGAAACGTCGAATATTTTAACAGATCACGTTTTAAAGGCTCTACGGAAATATGATCTTAGTAAAAAAGTGGTAGCTTTATCTGCTGATAATACCAACACCAATTTTGGTGGTGTAGCTAGACAAGGGCAAAAAAATGTTTACCGGAAATTGGAAAGTGAACTTGGTCGGAATATCGTTGGGGTTGGATGCTCTGCGCACATAATACACAATACTGTTCAGATTGCAGCTGACACTTTACCAGTAGACCTCGAATTGATAACTGTAAAAATCTACAAATTTTTGTATATCTACACTGTTAGAAACACGACTTTGAAAACCATATGCGAAGAGGCTGAAATTGAATACAAAAAGATATTGTCTCATGGGAACACTCGCTTTTTAAGTTTGCAACCGGCAATAGGGCGAATTTTGCAATTGTACGATGCGCTTAAAATTTATTTTAACGTAATAAGTAATTGCCCGAATGTTATTAAATCATATTTTCGTGATCTTATGAACGAAATATATACCCTATTTTTGCATGGAAGTCTCTCGCTATTTCAGAACGCTATTTTAGGTATTGAAGCAGATAAAATAAGTGCAACTGAAATTTCTTGCATTTACACTGATTTGCTACAAAAACTTAAAAATCGAAGACAGGAAAATTATATTCCGTTTGCTGCAAAGCAAAGATGGTTAAAATTTCGACGCGAGTTTCCCAACTCTGAAGGAGATGTTTTTAAAGAAAAGGTATTGTTATTCTATGACAAAGCAATAAGTTATTTAACAACTTGGCAGAGTAACTTTGAAGTAGTATCAAAATTTATTTGGGTAAAAATTGATAAAGAAATTAAATGGGAAGACATTGAAACTAGTATTGCAGCATTAATTAAACATACTCCCGAAAATGCTCACGAGTTTGACAGTGATGCGATTTTTGATGAAGTCGCACTAGTGAATAAGATTATAAGTTCTGAGAAAGACACAGAAAAATGGGAAGCGATATCATGTGTAGACAGATGGCTCCGAGTCGCAGATATAGCTGAACTGACGAATGCAAATGTTACTAATGTAATGAAAATAGTGGAGTTTACTTTGTGCAGCCCAGGAACATCTGCCGCAGTTGAACGAACTTTTTCGCTAGTGAAGCATCAATGGTCGCAAGAAAGAGGTCGATTGCGCATTTCAGTTATTGCTGAGTTACTAAATATTCAAATAAACAGTAGCGAAGACTGTTCAGCATTTTATGATCAAATAAAATCGAACATGCAGTTACTAAAAAAAGGTCTTTCAGCTGAGAAGTACGATTAGCCCAATAAAGAAATAAGTTTGATATAAATACGTTTTCTTCCATTCTTTTCTTTTTTCGTTTTTTTTTGTTTTAATAAATGGATTGTTATATTTTCTAATGTGATAAAATAACTTATATATACATACGATGTAATCTGTTATTTTTAAATTTAAATAAACACACATACTTAAACTTTTTTTAATTAAAATTTAACTAACGTCAGGCATTTCTTCGAGACAAATATGGCAAGCCTAGCTACGTAGCAGAATCAAACCAGATAATTCCAAAGTTGTCTCTGGCAAAATCGCGTCATTACATATTACTAATAACAACTATGCCGATTTTGCGAAGCGAGTAGAGGAATTATCTGATGCATTAGAGCGACAACATAATGGATGTTAATACCGAAACAGCGAAGATGAACCTATTACCTGCTTCAAAAGAATGGGCACCATGGCATATCTAGTAATTAATCATCGACGAAAATCACATTACCTAAGATAAATGAACATAAATTAGGGACAAATCTCGAACCAGACAGAACGAAAAATGACACTGAAGATAGCACAACGCCGAAACCGGTTTGTCTGCAAACCAAACGGAAATTCGTTCCAAAATAAATCATCTTACCACCCTGTCAGAAAAATCAACCAACACCAACACACATTAGAGCGATCTTTAATTATTGAGGGTATGACTCAAGCGAAAGCCCATGAGTTAGCGGTAGAGCAGACAGTAAACGTTTGCAGGCTGAACAGTCGTTCAGAGCTAGCAAACTCTATTTTAGCATCGACCACATTTACAGATTCAAAAGATGTAGTCGCGAAAATGATTGTAGAACACAATAATGAAGTCAAAGAGCGGCAGGTGTTATCTTTTAGGTCACGGGCAAATAGACCAAATAGTTTTCGAGGAGGATTTAGAGGGCACAACAACTATGGCTATCACAAAAATAGTTTCAGATTTAATAACGGCAATACAAATAGGCACAATAATGGCAATAACACAAGGCACAGTAGTCAAAATAATTACAATAGAAGTAACAATTTTAACAATAAACAAAATAGCTACAGAAATGGCACTAGCAATCGTTCAGCAAGCAACAGGAACAACTCTTCTCGTTCAAATTCTAGAAATACTTCTAATGTTCGATTTTTAAACGCCGATTCCCCTCAGGAGCGAACACTGGGGGAGCAGGAGCTAAGCAATTAAACGTAGTTACCCCTGAAAAATCAATTCACTGCCTGAACCTTAACTATTCTGACTTTATCGAACTAAATTGTACAGATTCTTACAAATTATGCTCGTTTCTCGTATATTCACAAGCAGATATCTCCTTAATCAAGATTTCCAGTTTAGCAAGAAATTCCGCAATTAAAAGTAGCAACACCATAAACATCACTGGTGTAACAACTGAAACGTTTACAACATTGGGAACTGTAAGTACAAACTTGGTTGTATAAAATTTTTTTATTCCGGATACTCTTAACGTTGTAGATGACAGTTTTAATGTACCTTCTGACGGCATACTAGGCAAGGACTTTTTAAAAAGGAACAGATGTATTATTAACTACGCAAATGACAGTATAACTATCGGTATTGGGACAGAAAGCACTAAAATAGCAATTTTGCACGGTTCAAATACCGACACTTTAGTAATTCCTCCAAGATGTGAAGTTTTTCGTTTATTTAAATTGACTAATTCCAAAACCCCTGTTTTCGTAGACTCTCACGAGCTTTGTTCTGGTGTTTTCACCGCAAAATGCGTCGTTGACACTAAAAATCCAATTTTAAAAGTAATAAATACTACGGACGAGGTAAAACACGTTCGAAACTATAACATCAAAGCTGAGGATATCAGTAACTATAATGTCTACAAAACAAACTAAACTTCCAAAGACACAAAACGTTTAGAGGAACTAAAGTCAATTTTACAAAAACAAATGCCAAAATATGCTAAAAACACATTGTTCGAATTATGCCTACAATACGCCGATGTATTTGCCTTAAAAACAGACCGTATGACACTCAACAATTTTTACGAACAGAAACTTCGACTGAATGACAAGACTCCCGTTTATATCAAAAACTCACAACGGGAAGAAATAAATAGACAAGTCGATACTTTACTGCGAAATGACTTAATCGAACCAAGCTCCCTAATTATAACAGTCCATTAATTTTAGTACCAAAAAAAGATCCATCCGGCCAAAAATCGTACCGCATGTGCGTCGACTTTAGGGCGGTTAATAAAAAGCTTATCGCTGACAAATTTCCACTAGCACGTGTGGACGACATATTAGACAACCTTGGTCAAGCAAAACACATTTCGACTTTAGATCTGGTTTCCATCAAATTCCATTGCATAAAAACCCGCGAGCTATAACATCTTTCAGCACTGACAAGGGAGTTTTTCGCTGGAAAGTTTTACCATTCGGTTTAAATGTAGCACCGAATTCTTTTTCTCGAATGATGTCAATAGCCTTTTCGGGCATTTCTCCAAATCAAGCTTTTTTGTACGTTGATGACGTCATAATTATAGGTTGTAGTGAGAATCACCATCTAAAAAATCTGGCTAAAGTGTTCGAAACATGTAGCAAATTTAATCTCAAGCTAAACCTAACAAAATCCAATTTTCTTCGTTCTGAGGTAAAATTTTTAGGGCACAAGTGCTCAGAAAAGGGACTGCTGCCAGACGATTCAAAAACTAATGCAATAAAAAAGTATACAAAACCTTCAGATAACGACGCTGTTCGTCGATTCGTTGCATTTGCAAATTATTATAGACGCTTCATACCTAACTTTGCGTCGCTGGCAGCACCTTTAAATATACTGAGTCGAAAAAATGTCGAACTCTTATGGGGCAACGCTTGTGAAACTGCATTTCAACACTTAAAATCAGCCTTAATGTCTCCTAAACTTTTGCAATATCCTGATTTCAGTAAGGAATTTTTAATAACAGTAGATGCTTCGAAAAACGGGTGCGGTGCTATATTAAGCCAAAACCATAATAGCAACGACTTACCAGTATGTTTCGCTTCTGAATCTTTTAAAAAAGCAGAACAAAATAAACCAATCATAGAACTTGAACTTTTAGCTATATATTTCGCGATCAAGCAGTTTCGACCTTATGTTTACGGCACTCACTTTAAGGTGAAGTCTGACCATCGACCTTTAGTTTATCTTTTCAACATGAAGGACCCGTCTTCGAAACTTGCTATAATATGCCTAGAACTGTCAGAATAAGACTTCACAATTGAGTACATAAAGGGCAAATCAAACGTTGGAGCAGACGCACTTTCACGTATTACCATAAACGAACTAAAAGACTCGACAAAACATGTTTTAGCAATGAAAACTCGATCAATGACAAAAACGATAGAATTACAGAACGAAAACAACGACACGGACACCTCTACAGTACAAGTCTACGATAAATTTTCATAAAATTTTTCTAAAAATATACCGCGAATAGTAACGCATTTTCGCTACCATAAAGATAACAAAATTTCAAATATTCAAATACGTGCACATTTAAAACACAAGAAAGAAGAATTACTTAATTTTGCGAATGTTAACGAAACAACTTGTTAAGACGAGTTACTTTTGAGGCTCGATAATGAAGCCGGCAATCGCAACATTAAGGGCCAATTTCACAATGCGTAGTTAACTCAGAATCGGGAGTTAACTACAGAATTTTGTACTGAAAATCTCTAGTTAACTGTCGATTCTGAGTTAACTACGCACTGTGAAATTGGCCCTAAGAAAGTAGAATGGCCAAAAGATGATATATTTTTCAATAATTTCTCTATTTCTAATTTAAAAACCAGCGGTAATAATATTTTAAAATTTTTACAAATTATCTTAACAGAACCGGTAGAAAACGTAACTGACGACGATAAAAAGTTAAAATTAATGACCATTTATCATAATGACCCTATAACAGGCGGACACTGTGGGATTAAAAAACTTTATGCAAAATTACGTACAAAATATCATTGGAAAATATGACCTGTGGTGTATCCAAGTTTGTTAAAAATTGTTCAAAATATTTATTAAACAAGGTTAAACCTAAAAACAAGGAAAATCTTGTTTTAATACCAACACCTTGCAAACCATTTGATATTATTGTAATCGACACATTAGGACCCCTACCAAAGTCGAGTAGTGGTAATAGGTTCGCAATTACCATTATATGCGATTTAACAAAGTATTTAGTAACAGTAGCTGTACCAGATAAAAGCGCTAAAACGATTGCATCTGCCATTTTCGAAAGTTTTGTCTTAACTTACGGTGTAATGAATTCCATTAAATCAGACTTAGGCACCGAATTTAAAAATTAAATTTTTTCCGAATTAACCAATCTTTTAAAGGTTAAACACGATTTTTCAACCGCACACCATCATGAAACTGTGGGTACTATCGAACGTAACCACAGAGGTTTTAATGAATATTTACGAGCATATTTAAATGAAACCTTTTACGATTGGGATGTTTATTTAAAATATTTTACATTTTTACACAACACAACCACTAACACAGTTTTCGATAATTAATTTTCCCCTTTTGAATTAATATTTGGGAAAAAGGCCATAGTGCCACAAGATTTAAAAAAAGATAAAATTGACCCGATTTATAATGTAGAAAATTACGCGAAAGAAGTTAAATACCGAATGCAAAAGTCACACAAAATCATTAAAGAATTAATTAATAAACACAAAATTCGAAACAAACTAATATATGATAAAACGGCGCGTCCGTTATCAATTAGCGTTAACGACAGGGTTCTTGTTCAAAAAGAACCACGCAATAAGTATGAAAACATATACCAAGGGCCATACGTTATAACAAAAATTGACGGTGTAAACGTCACAATTTTTGACGAAGCGAAAAACAAAGAATAAACAGTACACAAAAATAGAATTCATAAAATAAAATAAAACAAATTTTCTTATATATGTATATACGTATGTATAATTACCTTTAATTTTTCTTTTTATTATCAACTAAAATGAAAATTGTACAAAAACAAAAATAATAATTTGAAATGTATACATTTTCATTATGAAAACTACCTCAAAAAAAAATTTATATATATACTTTTCCACAAAATTGTAATATAAGAATTTTTCCAAAATATGAAATGAATTTATTAAACCAAAAACATTTTTCATACATTGTTAAAACTAAAAATTCAGAAAATCTAAATACAAATATTAAACCAAAAAATTTTTTTATTCCATTTTTCATAACCAATTAATATGTATTTATGTAAAATTCAATCAAATAGTCTCATAAGTTATTTACAAAAATAATTAGTTTATTTTATTTTACAAATACGATACTTTGCCAATTAAATTACTATTAATAAATAAAATAAGTACTAATAATTAAGTAAATACAAAAACATTTATTTAAATACTTAATATTTACCAAAACTTAAAATTGATTTGAACGAACGAATGAAAGAAGGAGGAATATTCCTCAAGCATTTCCGAATTCGTTCCTTCAAAACAATTTAAGTCTGATTATAAGTTTTGGGCAAGAAGAATATGGCAAAACTGATCACTTTCCAAATTCTTCTTTTTCCAAAGGAGGGTGATGTAATGCGATAAAAGCATACAATTTGCAACCCTACTGAATTACTACAAACTACCTTATATGAATACGCCCTAGGCTAATCTAGTACAATTAAGAACTAAGAATTTACGATATTAAAATGCGA
Source organism: Rhagoletis pomonella (assembly GCF_013731165.1). Classification (NCBI taxonomy): domain Eukaryota; kingdom Metazoa; phylum Arthropoda; class Insecta; order Diptera; family Tephritidae; genus Rhagoletis; species Rhagoletis pomonella. The sequence goes on along the minus strand of NW_023458556.1, from coordinate 106,899,628 downwards.
CCCTGTCATATGTATGACAGCTGCTAGGCTAAGAAAAAAA
>NW_023458556.1:106872956-106899488 GCF_013731165.1 Rhagoletis pomonella | reverse complement strand
TCAGTAACAAAAAAAAAATAGTGGTTTAATTATTAAAAAACAAAAACTCAATAACACTTAATTTCTTTATCTATACTTATTTATGAGTCATACACAGAAATTTAGTATTTTTGAAATTTGGCTGCTTCGCCTCTTTATTAAATTTGTTAAGCAAAAAATATGTTCTTATTCTTATATATATACATTTCATTATGTCGGGGTTACAATTTTCACAACAATAGTAGGGCTCTACATCTGCCATCTTTTCAAAGAGGATTTGCGAAAAGCCAATCCTATGACAAGTAGAATCGAAATGTTCCGCATAAATATTCTCGATTTTTGAAATGAATTCGATAAATTCTGTAGGAGGCTTAACTAAATGGCTGTTACTGAATTGCTTCTCCTTGGAGAACAAAAAATCAGCTTCAGTAAGTCCATCTTCAAAATTTGGCAAGGGCATCAAACAATTATGTTGCTTGAAGTGTTTAAAATATAGGTAACCGCAAAAGTATACAAAGGCGCTTTGATGAAGAAAAGTACTTTCATCAACGTCAACGATTATATCAATTTGAATGTCTTGAAATGTGCGTATGACAGGTCTAGGCAAACCTTGAAAAGTTTGCCAAGAAGTGTCTTTGACTAGATCGTCGTTACATGCTCTCTCTAGAAAACTATTGGAAACTACTTCCCATTTATCTGCCGGCAAAAGTTCGCAATTGCCATCATTAATACAGTCAAGATAACCCACACCCCAGGCTTGTCTGAAAAGATATGAGAAACGCTGCGGAGTTATTCTCACATCAAACGCCCCACCTGCTCTTATATGACCAAAAAAGTTTTCCAATTTATCTTGACATAATTTTCGAGTCATTAAATGCTGGAATCCCTTATGTGACCAAAAACGCCACAATCGTCGCAAACTACTAATATTGAGTAGCCACCCCTTAATGAAATAGAAAGAGTTGGTGATATCACGACCAAGGTAATCATGAACTTTCAAAGAACTAAGAAACTTCTCGGCTTCCTCCAGAAAAGTAATTTGTTCCGCAGTTGCTGAAAACGGTTGCTTTAGATTGCCCACTGCTCCAAACACAATGCTATTAAAAATATTAAATAACTTGTCGAAAAAAAGGACAAATTCGGCTGTATTAAGATAGCTTGGAGACTTAGAAATGTTTAAACGCCCCGAGCTGTATAAAGCGAACATTGCGCTTGCCACAGAATTGCTGAGAACTTGCGCAGCTAACTTAACATTCATTTTTTGAAAAGTGTTTGGTTTAATATGGGCCGAGGTTAATTTATGAGTGCAACTGATATCTGAAAGGGAACCTTGCTCATGCAGATGGACTATATCATTCCAATCTACTGGCCTGCCATTAAAACTGACTCTATTCTTCTTGTTTTCAATGCAGTTCCGTGTACTTTTCAAAAGATGCGGAGAATCGTAAAAGTATACGATTTCTTGGCCATTGACTTCAAAAAAGGGTCTCTCCCTAGAAACACCTACGATCCTACAAAAGCTCATAAAATTGGACCCTTGATCGCTAACTAATTGGCAGGGATGAAGACCAATACCCTGGAGTTGACTTATCGCTTCAAAAATGTATTTCTTCATCACATCTCCTCTACCCGATTTGTGAACAAAAAAATATGCTAGAGGGTGCGTCCAAGACTCCCCGCCAATGCCTTGGACGAAAAATGTGAGAACACTGGAAGCGACCCTGGAGGTACGATTTTCATCACCGTAATCCTCCAGACCTACAATATAATCCCTACTCCTTTCATATTGTAAATTGATCTTCAGGGACATTTCGTCACAGCATATCGACACATATCGCTGAGCGTCAGTGAAGCCCCGGCTTCTCAACTCCAGGGCTTTAATGCTGCTAGAGCTGCAGCCAGGGTTTCTCGGCCAACCTTGAACGAATTGTTCAAGAGTTCTTCTGGAAGGCCAATTAAATATGGGCTTCAAATACCTAAATGCAACGGGCGACAAAAATTTAACTGCCAGAGCTAAAGTCTTTAACTCCCTATCAAATCTATACCCTTTTGGAGTTCTAGACGAATTTCTGAAGCAGTTCCTCACACATATCGCAAGATGTGAAGGTAACTTGCCCAGCAGCTCATCGATTTGCCTACTTCCGTCCTGCCCCGGAATAGACAAAATTTGACCCTCTCGTAAACTCTCTACCTCCTTCTCTAACTGAGTCACCCTGTTGCGGAGATATTCTAATTCCTGCTCTTTGCTAATTAAATCCTCCTTGTACTTTCGCTTTCTAGGAGTCCCTTCGGTTAAGTACTCGTCTGTTTGTGTCTGACGACTATTTGCCCAAGTGTTGACCAAGCTTCTTGGCCCTAAAGAAGAAGAACATGGGAGTTCTTCAAATAAAGGGTAAAAGGACTCTTGTAAAGGGGCCGCAATTTCAAACTGATCGCAGTTTGAAGTACAAAGTACCGGATTGAAATCTTCTACACCTAGCTCTATTACAGTTCGTTCGTTTTCTAAACCTAAGCTACCTGCCTCTAAATTCGTCCTAGAGTCTTCTAACCTATCTTCTATTACTGTGGGTGAACATAACTTAATACTAATATCAGGGATAGCCCACTTCTGAAGTAACCTTCCATTCCCCATCCTCATTTTCAGCGAGAAATGCCTCTGGCAAGCGAAAATATATTTCGCTGTTGGGTTGACTACGCCCAACAGCTCCATCCACTGACGCCGCCTAGTAAAATTGAAAAAAAAAAAAGAATTAAAACCATCAAATTACTAATTTTTATACAAGCTACCCAATAATTACCACGATAAACTTAAGAAGACCACCCAGATAACAGAAAAAATACCCTTATAAAATTGCACCGTTTTGAAATATTAAAATTTTTTATTTCTTGAGCCGTATGAATTAAAAAAAAATTTACTTTTTCTTAAAATTTCAGACCTTTTACTCGATTTATTATAACAAAATTGTTATAAAAGGTGTAGGAATTTAAGAAAAATCAATTCCTTATGGCCTTATTCATAAAAAATAAAGTAGCTTTAAAAAAGGTTTATAATCTGAAAAATGTATGAAAACGTCATTTTATAAAGCTCTTTAAACCTACTTTATTTTTTATGAATAAGGCCTTTAGTTTTTATTCACACGCCTATTATCAATTATTTTTAGTTAAAAAATATCAAATATTGCAAAAACGGCCATACTTTTTAACAATAGGAAGCAAGAAAAACTAAAGGCACTAGAGTAATGTAAACTAATGTAAAAGACTTAAATAAATCTTAAATCTTAATTACTGCTATACAAATAAACCCCTCTGTCTACTCTGACTGCACTGGCCACAGACATTTCTAGCTTTCAGAGCCACCGCACACTGCAGACTTTATTGCCGGTTATATGGGCTTGCTTGTCTGTCCATTGCATTTTCGGGCGCGATTAAGTTGGTGTAGTGCGCTCACCATACATCTATTCAAGCGAGCCCCAACTAAGTCGGGGGTCGATAAAGTCTGCACTGTGTGGGAGCTCCAATAATCCACTTCTGTTTTTTTAAATTATTTCTACTTACCTGGCCATTTCCCCTTCCAGAGGAAAAGGATAGAGGGGTACTCCCAGAGGGCATCCGGCTATGCACGTTCGGTTTGGCATTTTCACAATCTGAAAACAAAAATGGTATGGCATGAATATATAAAAACAAAAGTTAAAATGCTTCAAAAACTTACGGACAAGTAAGATGATAAATTCGTATGATGAATATCGCGAAAAACCGTTTGCATAAATCTTGAATCAAAATTTTTATTCAAATTTGTATTTGACAAGGCACATTTGAATTATGAGATCAACAGGGATGCTTTGAAATGTATTTTTTGAACAAAATTTTTTTATAAATCTTGGGATTATTGATTTATTTTAGAATAAGAAAAGCTAGTTTATATTAAAGAATATATTACACCAGAACTATGTAATCTACTTTTATTACGAATTGAAACGATTTTAATGAATATTCACAGCTACCATTAATAGTAGTTTGACAGTTAGATCAAAATGCATATTTGGCAAGAAAGATAGAATACAAGATTGCGGCGTACTGGCGGCGATGACATTTCTGTACAAAAAGTAAACAAAGCCGAATTGCATGTTAAAAGAAAATATCAGACCAGCCAATTTTCTCAATAATAAATTTTTCGATAGTAAGCGTGTTTTAATTGCGCTGAATTGATTGACAATTAATAAGGAAAATGTGAAAAAGCGGTGATTTTTCTGGAAGTATAAGTGAATTTCAGTACATTTAAAGTTTCTGATACGTCGTTTACTTTTAGATCAGAATTCTCAAAATCGACAAATTCAAAGTAGGGGTATGTCTGACGGTGCCACCTTTGTTCGCTGCATCGTGCATATTGGGCAAATGACGTTTTTAAATGCATTTTACATACATACATATGTACCAGTTCAAGATGAAAAAAGAAACCAAAATTAGTAATTTTTTTATGAATGTAGTTAAAAAAGTTCACAGAGGAAATGCCGGTAATCAATCTATCGGCAATCACATAAAATCTATGTAGGGAAATTTAGATGTCAACAGAATAATAACTACAATAAAAACCACCATAGAAGTGTGAGAAGCAGGCAATTTTTCAATCTGAGCAAAAAATTCTTTAAATGCCGTTGTAAAAAGGTCAATACATTTCTTATAAAATAGTTTGATTTTTGATGGGTGGTATAACTCAGTGAAACGGTTATTAAAGAAAATAAAATTTTTAAAAGTAATAAATAGGAAAAAATGCACTAAAAATGTGAATTTAAATATTTTACCCAAATTCATAAAAAATTAAGAAATTGGTTTTTTTTATAAAAATGTCACTGTACAGAGCTATTTAAATCTATTTTATTTTTTATGAATAACGTCATTAGCATATACCGTTTTTATAAATGAATCTTGTAGCGTACATATATATATTTTGGCTGGCGAAATATGTACTTTTGCCAACTAATTAAAAAAGCGTATGATTCAATTTAACCACATTAAAAAAGTATTTAAATATTTTATGGCGCAACACAGCAACACTTTTTGCTTCACGAAACCCTTGAATACGAGCCTGTCATCTATTTCTTCTATTTCGACATTTCGCTATTTTACATTTCTTTCATTTAACGTCATTCGCATTGTCACATTTCTCAAATTCGTTTTTGCTTCGACATTCTGCTATTTCATAATTATTTCATTCTCATGTCATCCATCTTCCATTTCTTACCTTCCATTGCCGTTCGCATCGTCGAACGTGCCTGTCAAACACTGCCGCCATCATGCTTTTCAGTTTGGCAGGCACGTCCGCTGTTTGGCAGGCACGTCCGTTGTTAGAAAGAGAATAGACAAAAAGGGGCATAGGATTCCATACTTGTAAGTATATACGATGCTTTCAAACCGTGAAGACAAAATTTGTTTTAATTTTATTTGAGCCGACAACTAGCGCCCAACCGACTTGTAAGTCGAGTCGCCAGCAGTTAGAAGCAGCAGCGCATATTTGTGCGTACCAAGCACCAACAACCTTTTGCGTGTAGCAACACTGCGGTGCACCCCACTAGCGGGGCGAAGGCGTTTAACGGCAAGCAGTTGGCAGCGGAGCGCTAGGGCTCCTCACCTGCAGCAAAAAGGTACGCTACCCCTACAACAACGAAGTGGAATTTATCCACTTTGACAACATACATATACACATGAAATGTTTAAAGTTGCAAAAATTTTTAAACTAAAAATACATTTCCTACAAATAATAAACATTACTATATTTTAAACATTTTATGTGTTATTTTACTCTCTGGGAAAAATTTGGTATGTTAAAGTAAACAGGCAGTGTGTAATTTTATTACACGGTGTGCAAATTTTCACACATTAAAAGATGAAAATGGTAATCTCTCTTAATATGCGCAAATAAACAAAAAAATTTTAGAGTGTATTTAAAGTCTTTTCAGTAAAATTCATAAAAATTTCCTTAAATAAATCAAGCTTAGTTTTTTAAACAGTGTATTTTAAACTACATTGAGATCTTCTTTCTTTTTAAATTAACAAATGAAAATATGTGATATGAAAGAGATATATTTACTTTATATATATATCAAGATCTTGCTTAAAGCATCTTTTTTAGCTATCTAAACAATTGCGCCTTACACTGCTTTGGTGAGATCTCTTCATATGTTCGTTGCTTCGTTCACAAAAAATAAAATGCTCTAATTTCACGCTTAAGTAGCGGTTTTTAAAATATTTAGAAAACGTCATTAATGAAAATCGATTTTTGCACGAAAAAAAACTTTATAGAAGATATAAAATTTTGGCTAATTTAAAAAAGTATCCACATTTATACTGATCGGAAAAAATAAGTATCCCGCAAAAATTCGTCTAATAATTTATCCAACTGGATCTATTTAGATCCAAACGGAATCCCTGCTCACAAGCATGGGTATGTTCCGCTCTCAAACCAAATCGTGGTTGCCTCAACTAAGATTTGGTAACTATGACTAAAGCATGTGTTCAAAGAAAGCTTATCTGTATTAGCAGAGCTTAATGACATCCTTTTATGAACCATACGTTAAGTTGAATGGAATTTGTAGAAATATGCTTCAAAAAATATTTATTAGTATTTACCAAACCCTTCAACTAAATTAACGATTTTGTACAACCTAGATGAATATTAGAAGCTTTAATATATTTAGTTATAATTACCAACCCATGGTAATAGTTCCCAATCCTTGGTAAGAGTTCCCAAATATTGTCAAAATTCGGGAACTAAATGTCTTTAGTTGTCGAAACTAATCCATTTTCTCAGTGTAGACTGTGCTCTTATAAGGGTTTTATAATGATTTTAATAAAGAACATGTATTCTAAAAAAGGTTTATGAGGCTCTGCGTGTAGACATATTTTTATAGGATTATTTTTTATCCTGTTTTCTTTTTCATTTCGTGATTAGTGCAAAATCCTCTACAAATATAAGATCTCTATAAGTTTTCTTTATTCGGAATTAGCAACAAGCAAATTTATACACTTCTATAAATTTTCATTCTTAATTCTTAATTCTTGGAGTCCTCTTCACAAAGATCATGATTACTCTTTATCCATACTATTCCAGACTTTGGTAGATAACACAGGCCGGCGATGGTATCTCCTTTAAAAACGAATTCGAAATTTTGGTAGGTATTAGTACTAAGCTACGAAAAAAAATTAACAAAAAATTCCACCACGTAAATTTTCCCAGAAAATTCGTTTTAACTTTTCTTTAATGCTGCAGCATATTACTAGCATTAACTTCGAATTTCCATGTCTTTTGGATTTACTGAGGGTTTTGTATAAATTTGCCCAATTCTAAAACGATTTAGCATTGTCAAACTCTCCAAGTACAATATTTTAGACTTTAATACACAAATTGGTTTTATAAGTGTCTTTGGATAAAAATCTGGCTGTAGCGCCACATTTTTTATGAATTTTTAAGGAGAAAAACAAAACAAGTCCGAAAGGCGGATGCTTTTTCTGCCGAGAAGCGACCGCTGTTAAAAAACCTTTTCTAATTTAGATGTTGCTCCGGCCACTGTTCGAACCAGGTCCTACGAAGTGGTAGTATGCACCTTTAACCAATCAGCAACAGATGTTCATAAAATTAAGTTCTGAAAAATTGCCGGAAAACATTAGACAAAGTCCTGAAATTTTTATTCAATTGACATTTCATTTCCTAAAATATTTCAGTTTCGTATAACATTTCTCTGAAACGCTTAGTCAGTGTCAGATTAAGGTCTCTACTCAAGGTGTTTTATAAAACATTTAAACTATATACAACTCACAACTAACTATAGATCAACAGTTTACACTACGAAGCTCCGCCGGTTGGAGCCGCTTTGGTCTTATAAGAGTTTAAGAGACTATTTTATGGAGCAAAATTAAAAAGTATTTGCTCTTCAGTTTTGCGCAAGTAAACCATTATAAAATTTGTTAAAACGTTAATTGACTCATTTAAGTTTGCGTCTGAACTCAATATAATCGACAAACCTTATGTGCGTTTATGAATAGTTGTCGATAAAATCAACATTTCTTTTTTTTTAAATGGAAGTTTTCGATGCCTGTTTGTTTACACGTTAAGCGTATATTAGGGCTGCCAGACGCCCTGGTTTTCCAGAATTTGTCCTGATATAAACAAGCTGTCCTGGTGTCGTGGTCTTCACTTAAATTGTCCTGGTTTTTTAATGAAGGTCAATGCAGACACCTATCTAATTTTTAGCAGATTTTTCTTTGAAAAAAAGCATTAGTAGTCGAAAATCTATAATAAAATATTTTTTCTAACAGGTTGAACAATATCTGATGAGTTTACCTTCTTTCTGTTTAGTTTATTTGGTTAAAATCTAATTTTGTATCTTGAGGCGAATTCCAAAAAAGTGAAAGTACCTGAACAGCAACACGGCTGAGGCGTCACACATACTACGCAGTAGATAGTTTCAGGCGTTAAAATCTCTTCCAAAAGGCCTTTCGGAAAGACATTCCTTTCTGCTTCCTTTTTTGAACGGAGTGGCATAAATTGAAGGCCTTCTGCTTTCGGTACTCAAAGAAAAGCTTTCAGAACGCCTTTTGAAGTAGTTCTTTTAAAGCTGTTTTTAGTTCATACAAGTCATACTTATTTAAGGAATTTAAATATTTAAGGTTCAGATCAAATATGTTTTATTGAGACTTAAAATGCTTATTGAATGCTATTTGTAATGCTAAATAATAGAAGCATATACTTAAGTACATTCGCGTAAGTTGTAAATAGGAAACCCCCTTCCTAGGAAGCATACAGGGAAGCACTTTTTCAGTCTTTATTGGGTAAGTCTTTTATTATTATTATTAATTATATTGATAAAATAAATGAATTACTACAATATGCATATCAAATTAAAGAGGTTTAAGAAAGATGACAGACGGAAATATTTTTGAGGAGGGTTGCCACCTAATTTAAAATTTTAACTCAGTTAAGTTGATTAAGTAAATGAAATATTGCAATGTGGGTATCAAATTAAAGAGTTTTAAGAAGGCTTACAGCCGAAAATATGTATGATTAGGGTTGCCACCTGTTTTAAAGTTTAACTAAATTACACTGATGAAATGAATTAAATATTACAATATTGGTATCAAATTGAAGAGGGTTAAGAAGGATAACTGCTGGAAATATTTTTGAGGAGTGTTGCCACCTATTTGAAAATTTTAACTCAGTCAAATTGATAAAATAAATAAAATATTGCCATGTGGGTGTCAAACTAAAGAGCTTTAAGAAGGCTTACAGTCGAAAATATTTTAAAGGAGGGTTGCCACCTGTTAAAAAATTTAGCGCAATTTAATTCATAAACTAAATGATATATTACAATATAGATATTAAATTAAAGAGGTTTAAGAGAGATAACTGCTGGAAATATTTTGTAGGAGCGTTGCCGCCTATTTTAAAAGTTTAAACTCAGTTAAATTGATAAAGTAAATGAAATATTACAATGTGGGTATACAACTAAGGAGTTTAGAGAAGGCTCACAGGCGAAAATATTTTAAAAGAGGATTGCCACCTGTTAAAAAATATAGCGCAATTTAACTGATAAACTAAATGATATATTACAATATAGATATTAAATTAAAGAGGTTTAAGAAAGACAACTGCGGAAGATATTTTTTAGGAGGGTTTAAAAATTTAACTCAGTCAAATTGATAAAATAAATGAAATATTGCAATGTGAATATTAAACTTTAGAGTTTTAAGAAAGCTTACAGCCGAAAATATTTTTGAGGAGGGTTGTTACCTGTTTGAAGATTTGACTCAATTAAATTGATAAAATAAATGAAATATTACAATATGGGTACCAAACGAAAGGTATTTGAGAAATCTTGATTTGCAAATATTCTAAATAGGATTATGCAATATGTAAAATAAACTTAAAATATTGAAATTCAATGAAGTATTATAACTGGTTCGAAACGGAAAGTGATTGGGAAAGCTTTACTAGAGAATTTTTTTAATGTTTCCACTAATCCAAATCCGGACAGTTTAAAAAAGAGAGAATTTACGATATCTTATCAAACGAAGTGATAAGTTGGTATACAAATTACGCAATGGAAAAAAGTTAATAAAAAGTTACGGATACAAATGAAGAAATGATAAAAAGCGCAACGAAAACATAAAAATATACCATGAAATGAAATAATGAAAACTTAAAATTGTTGTTACCATTCCTTAACATTATAAAACAGTTAAATTCGCCATTTACTTCGGTCGCCATAGCGCCATAGGTCAAAACATAGTTGAGCGGCGAGCGAAGCGAAGAGCTGTCATCGAGCAAAGCTTCAATTAAAAAAGTGTATGTACGCTTTGCTCTTCACTATGCGCTCTCCCATTGAAACATATGCCTTTGAAATCGACGCTTTGCTCGATGCTCTTTGCTCGCCGCTCCACTATATTTGGCCTAAGTATATTGCGAGTAAAGAAATTTTGAATAACATCAGATAATATTATTATGATTATGATTACTATTACTATTGTGAACTCCTGTTATATGCCCAAACAAACATTCCCAAATTAAAGCGAATTCAGAAGGGATATTACGATCGCATGATGCATGTGTTAAGATAATAAGAGCTGCAGAATTGAACCACTCAGGAACAATTTTTTACAAGGGCGTGTAATTTCTGGCGTATGCCAATGACATCGATATCATCGGTAACAAAAACCTCGGAGTCTGTCCTGCCTTTGTTGGATAAAGCAGCAAAGCGATTGGGTTTGGTGATCAACGAAGACAAGACGAAGTATCTACTGTCATCAAACAAAGAGTCAGAGCAGTCCCGCCTTGACACCCACATTACTGTTGCCAGTTGTAATATCGAGAAAGTAGAGAATATCGTTTACTTGGGAACCAGCATTAACACCGATAATAATGTCAGTATGGAAATCCAATGCAGAATCACTCTAGCCAACAAATGCAACTTTGGACTGAGTATGCAATTCGGGAGTAAAGTTCGCTCTCGACGTACATATAAGTCACTCCTCATACCCAAGCTGGTAACTGGCGCAGAAGCTTAGACAATGACAACATTCGATGAGACGGCTCTTGAAGTATTGGAGAGAATGATCTTAGGGAAGATTTACAGGCCTCTGCGCGTTGGCGACGGGAGTACCGCAGACGATGGAACGATGAGTTGTATGAGGATTTACAACGAAATGGACATAGTGTAGCGAATGAAAATACAGCGGTTCTGCTGGCTTGGCCAAGTCGTTCGAATGGGAAGCGACGCTGCAGTTCTGAAAGTATTAAACTCGCAATCCGCTGGTGGTAGCAGAAGAAGAGGGAGAGACCAAGTGGAGAAGAACTTGGATTCACGTGGCATTTCCCATTGTCGTCACTTGGCACAGAGAGAAACGACTGGCGCTCTTTATCGATCTCGGCAAAAATGGCTTAGGCGTTTACAGCGCCAAATAAGAGGAAGAATATTCAAATGATAATTGACGGAGTTGGGAGACCTTGCAAGGTCTCCAAGTGCGCCAGGAGGAACTAGGAAAACATTCCTTATCAGATTGATTATTTATGGCAACGGTTCGTTCAAATAGTAATAACATAGCCTTAGCTATCGCTTCGACTGGAATTGCTACCAGGTGGAAACATTGCTAATTCAGCTATTAAGCTGTCATTGAACATATAAGTCATCGAAACTCCTACTTGCAATATTTTCAGAACATTCGGTATGGAAAAAGTAGTACAAAAATGTAAACTAATTATTTGAGATCAGTGCACGATGGCACATAAAAAATTGCTTGAAGTCCTTGATCCATTGTCGCGGGATTTGAATGGAAACGTCAACCATTCGGGAATGTATTGATATTGCCCTCAGGAGATTTTACGCAAACATTATCTGTAATTTCTTGATTAACACTAGATAAATGCTTGCCTGAAATCGTCAACATTGTGGCAAGACGAACATACATATGTACACTGCAGCCGAGGTATTTTCGCGACAAGTACTGGACATTGGGAACGGAAAGCTGCCAGCCAACGAGAGATTAAGACGAATTTTATTGCCTGATAATTTTTGTAACTAAGAAACATCGAAAGGAGAACTGATCGAAAGAATGTTTATTAATTAAGAAAATTAATTATAGGCTCAGTGAACGAGCTATTCTTGCTGCGAAGAATAAGGATGTCTATCAACTAAATAAGAGTGGTATTGACAACAGTCGTTGCTTGAGTTGGTCTTCTCTTTTACCAGACTGCCAGGCCACTTGCTCACTTTGGTGAATACCACTAATGATATTCAATCCAGCATTCAAAGTGAGGAAATAACTGTTTAGCTGAGGGAGAGCGGGAGACCAGGTTTAGAGTTGTGGTCGAGTTAGAGTAGTTGAGGAGGTAGGGATTACCTTTGCGAGTGTTTATGTATCGAGTTCAATAGGTGCACATCAAGTCAGCCACGCACTTCGTATGCCTGATATGCGAGAGAGAATGAGAGAGAGAGAGAGAGAGATATGCGGGCAGGCTGATTAAGCGGTAGCGCAAGATGTGACCCTTTCACCGTGAATTCATTGGGGGACTCCATTGGAGGAGTCATGCTCTAGTTGCCTTAGGCTGCTGGGCAATGAGCTGGGATTAATCCAGGGATGCATTCGTGCAGAGCCTCAGTTTGGTTTGTAAGCAGTAGTTTAATACCGGAATGGAGTGTGGGTGATGCTTAAAGCACCGTGTGATAGCCAAGCTGGGTTAGCGTTGACTATAGCTGAAAATGCCAGCGACTTATCACTTCACTAAGTTCAGTGAAGAGATATTTGAGAATTGCATAAAAAATGCATACCCAATTACCTTTAAAAACAAGTGCGTCTGTGTGTTCGCTGTTCTTTGTTTAAGCGGGAAATGCATAAGTCGCTTAAACAATAACATATACGTCGATAAACACCGTTGTGGAAGAAGACGAATCAGTTAATTATCCAACGGAATTTTTGAACTCGATTGATCTTCCAGGGATGACCCCACATACTGAATTGAAAAAAAGGTGTGACAATTATCATGTTGCGGAATATTAATCAGCCAAAACTTTGCAACGGCACCCGACTTTGCAGATTTTTATGTGGCCTTTCAAAGGTGAAGAATTCCCTTGATTCCGACCGATACACTATTTCGATTTAAAAGATTGCAATTTCCAATTCGATTCGCATTCGGAATCAAAATCAATAATGATCAAGGTTACCCTTCGGAAAAGTGGTTTAGATTGAGATGCGGATTGGTTCTTAGATGTTGCGTGTTCCCGTGTCGGCAAACCAGATATCCTTGATATCTATGCAGAGAATGGCAAAGCGACAAATATTGTGTGCACACAAGTACTTATTAGAAAATCAAACTTATATGAAACGTATGCTTTGTTTCGTTAATCATGTATCGTCCATGTAACAGGAATATGCCACAGCAAAGCGTGGCAGGGTACAGCTAGTTCCTTTATAATTGAAAAAATTCAGAACTTGAGCATTTCATTATCATCAATCATTCAGTTCTACGGATTGTATCCCCAAAACTACATTGCTTATGATATCAGAAATATATTTATAGGGAATCAGTGTCCTAGTCGATGGGTTCAGGATTATGGCGGCCCTATAATAACAACAGAACAGACTAATTGCATATATGTATTTAATACTTCTATATTGGCAGCAGGGCCGGATCTACGTGGGGGCAACGCCAGAACCAAATAGACTGTATTTATAGGGAACAAGTGTCCTGGTCGATGAGTTCAGGATTATGGCAGCCCTAGCGTAGATGTATATGGGCACTTTCAAACAAAAAATTTTAATTTTTAAATTTGTGAGCACACCTATGTTTTATATATCATTTTATTCGTAATCTCTTAATAAATCTATTAATATAAGTGTAATTCATATTCATCAAGTGCTTCAAAAGTTAGACGAGGAATAAGCATGAAATAGAAAACAAAAGAATAAGCTGGGTTGAAATTACGCTGTTCAAGTTGTAAACTTTGAGGAAAGATTTGAAAGTTGAACTCACTTAATTGGGATGTTCTAAATTCAATGGCATGCCCTGTTTTACCAGATTGGCTCCGGTTTTCGAGATAACGGTACTTGAACATTTGATTAAATTTTAACTATTTTATAAATAACTCCCTCAATTTTGAAGTTATTTTACTAAAATTTTGCACATAACAGTTTTTTAATATTACCTTAATTATTCCCTAAAATTAACGAAATAGGTTAACATTAACATATAGCTCCAATACAACTGATTACTCAGATATGTGTTTTTGCGCAATAACTCTAACTTCATATCTGAATAATAAATTGTATGCGTGCTATATGTTAAACTGAACCTATACTAAATTTTAACCTGTTTAATTGAAGGAGTTATAACGCAAAACAACGTCTCAGATCAATCAGTTGTATGGGAGCTCTATGTTTTGGTGAACCGATTTCGATGATTTTATGGAATAGTTAAGGTAATATTAAAAAAGGTTATGTGCAAAATTTTAGTAAAATATCTTCAAAACCCAGGGACTTTTTTTATAAAATAGTTAAAATTTAAGGAAAGTTTCAAGTACCGCTATCTCGAGAAGTGGAGCCAATAGGGTGAAACTTAGAACGCCATTGAATTCAGAAGGCTCCAATTAAGTAAGAGCAACTATCAGAACATTTGTCGAAAAAATGTTGCTTTGATACCACTCTCGAAATATTCTGACTAAAAGAAGTAGCATCATTAAGAGTAGTAAATCAGGGTTTTTACACACTTCTAGAGATAAATTTTTTGAAGCATTTTACAGGTATATGTAATTTTATACGGACTAGCAGTTATAGAAAGATTTAGATCGTTTCGACGTGTTTTCCAAATGTGGCTTTAATTAAAGTGTTTTCGGAATAAAAATTACGCTCAAGATCGCAGAATATTTTATCTTTAAAAGTTGGTTTATTCTGAAAGCACAGCTCTTGCTCAGGTATCAAATTATTCGTAATTGTTTGTAGTATTCAATACATACTTAAAAAGTTCTTAAACTTAAATGCTTCAAAAACTATACGCGATAAACCGAAAATTTTGAAAATTGTGAAATGTGGAATTACAGACTTTGAGTTACTTGCCATTTCGTTATTTTTTAATGCACACTTTTCTTACCTACTACATTTGAAGTGTACACATAAGTACTAATTGCACATACAATTTCAAATCAGTATATGGTGCGCTTCAAAAGTTATGGCATAATTAATTTTTCACCTCATAAAAATTACATAAAGAATTCACTTGTTTTCATTATTATTTTTTATTTAAACACCTATAATTCAAAAGTTATGCGGCAAATTGATCCACATTTTTTTTGAGGCTTCAAGTATACGTCAATGAATTATATCCAAAAGCAACCAGCTTCATATAGTTTCCAACAAGGCGTATTTAACAAGGTGGTGTTGGCCGTATATAAGTAAAAAATTACACTAACAAATTATACGCTGATGTCCATACTGTCATTGGTATGAGTTACAACAAACACATCATTTTGACGTAATGGCCTCCACGGCGAAAAACTCAGCTGTCGCCCCAACACCACCTTGTTTAATACACCTTGGTTTCCAACAGTGAAAATAAAGCTAAAAAACACCAAGGTTACCTGTTTTTTAGATTTGCCCATATGCGTGTAAAAATACAGGGTAGAAATATATGTACAGTCACTCACAGAAGTATTCGTTATTTAGGGTTTTTAACAACTTTCATTATTTAGGCGGCCGCTGTGGTGTAGTGTTAAGCAGTGCGCGCTTCCACTCCGCAGCGCCTGGGTTCAAGCCCTGGTCAAAGCAACATCGCAAAAAAAGGTTTTTTCTTAACAGCAGTCGCTCCTCGGCAGGCAATGGCAAACCTCCGCGAGTATTTCTGCCATGAAAAACAGCTTCTCATAAAAATACAATCGCCGTTGGGAGTCGGTGTAAAACTGTAGGTCCCTCCACTTTGTGTGACAACATCAAGGCGCACGACACAAATCGGAGGAGAAACCCTAGCATATGTGTAAGCGCCAATCTATTATTAACAACATTCAAAATGTTTTCCATTAAAATCTTTTTCACTATTTTTACCAATCTAAAAAAAAACCATGGGTGTATTCTCAGAGAAATCCTAAAATTGCACAAAATTTATTATTTTTACAAAACGAATTTTTTCAGGGAAATTACATGCGCTTCGAATATTCCCTAGAAATGATAGTAACGGAATTAAATATGTAAAGTAATTATCGATAGTTTTTTTAAAACCATCGATAGTGTTGGAAAATTAGAACTATCGATACTATCGATAGTGTCTTCGATAGTTTTGCTCCTCTAGGCTTTTTATGGACGAGAAAGAAAAGGGAGTAGAATTTTACCTCTGCAATTTCAGACCGAGAAAATTGCGGTATTACATATGTATGTAGCTTGAAGCTGTTTTCTTCGTCCGAAAATCCTGGTGTATTTTTGCATGTTGTACTTTTCAGACGGTCTCGAAAAGATTATTTTATTTGGTCATAAGTCGGATATAAAAAAATTACAAATCAGAAGGATCAAATGTTATTGTGTTATTAAATCAAAAGTAAAAAAGTAGCGGTTTAATTACGAAGGGGACGATCTATCCCCCCAATCCCCCCCTCTGTCTGTGCCACTGCTCGGATGAGACCCCCCTTATGATAACGACCACGGCAAACGCTTAAAGGACTACGATTTGAGGGGACCCACCTGGAATGTCCGGACCCTTAATGGGGAAGGTGCCTCTGCCCGGCTGGTTGATGACATCTTAAGAATAAAAGCTGACCTCACCGCCATCCAATAAATGCGTTGGACGGGGCACGGCAAGCAATGCCTGGGGCTTTGCGACCTATACTACAGCTTCCATGTATTGGATTTGTGGTGGGAGAGAGACTCCGTCGCCAAGTACGGTCGTTCACCCCGGTGGACGAGCCTCTAGCCATAATCCACATCAAAGCGAGATTATTCAACATCTCGCTCATCTGCGCCCATGCCCGACGGAAGAGAGGGATGAGGTATCTAAGGATCTCTTGTATGAGCGCTTGAAGCGCTGCCCCCGCCACGATATCAAAATCGTGGTTGACGACTTCAAGGCCAGGGTGGGCAAGGAAGGGATATTTGGAACCACCGTCGGAAAATTCAGCCTCCACGACGAAACGTCCGACAACTGACTGAGGCTGATCCACTTCGTCGGGGCCCGAAACATGGCAGTATGCAGAACTAGGTTCAAGCATAAAAAGATTCATCAAGCTACGTGGCTGACTCCGGATCGAAAAACGAGATACCATATCGAACATGTTGTGATAGACGGAAGGCATGCTTTCAGTGTTTTGGACGTACGTGCAATCCGTGGCCTAAACATCGACTCGGACCACTATCTTGTTGCAGCCAAGTAACGCAACCGCCTCTGTGAGGCAAAAAAAGGGCGCCCAAAAAGGCAAGGAAAGCAAAACGTCGAAAATCTGCAATCACAAGATACAGCCCATGCATTCGCTACTCGACTCTCACACCTGCTCTCAGAGAGCACTCTTCAATAAACCGACATATGCGAACAGTGGAACCACATTTCCCGCTCATTAAATACCGCCGCCGAAGAAGTAGTCGGATTTCAGTGAGCCCAAAAGAACAACTGGTAGGATGAGGGGTGTCAGGAAGCTGCAGAGAAAAAAGATGCCGCCTACAGGGCCACGCTGCGATCGGGCGCAACGCGCGCTATGTGGGACTGCTATAGGCACTTGAAGAAGGAACCGAGACGCATTTGCCGCAATAAGAAGAGGGAGGCCGAAATACGTAAGAGCGAAGAGCTTGAAATGCTGGCCGACAGTAAGAATTCCCGAAAATTTTTTCAGAGAGTTAGGCGACTTACGGAAGGTTTCATAACCAGTACGTACTCCTGTAAAAACAAAAATGGCGACCTAGTTACCGATGCTCAGAACGTACTTAAATTATGGACGGAACACCTTTCCGCCCTACTGAATGGTAGCAGCACGGAAAGTTGTGGAGAAGAAGAACCCGAACCCATATTCGATGATGACGGAGTCGATGTTCCTCCGCCTGACTCTGACGAGGTACGAATAGCAATAACGCAACTGAAAAACAACAAAGCTGCTGGAGCTGACAGCCTGCCAGCTGAGCTATTCGAGTACGGTGGCGAGGAGTTGATAAGATGCATGCATCAACTCTTATGCAGAATATGGTGAGACGAACGCATGCCCGACGGCTGGAATTTATGTAAGTGTGCTCTGCCCAATCCACGAGAAAGGCGACCCCGCCATTCGCACCAACTAGCGCGGGATCAGCCTTCTAAGCATAGGTTACAAGGTCTTATCGAGCGTATTGTGTGACAGACTGAAGCCCACCGTAAATGAACTGATTGGCCCTTATTAGTGTGGCTTTAGAACTGGCAAATCCACAATAGATCAGGTATTCACAATACGTCAAATCTTGGAAAAGACCCGCGACAAAAGGATCGACACTCACCACCTATTTGTCGACTTTAAAGCAGCTTTCGACTGCACTAAAAGGAGTTGTCTATACACCGCTATGTCTGAATTTGGCATCCCCGCCAAACTGATACGGCTGTGTAAAATGACGTTGAGCAATACCACCAGCTCCGTCAGAATTGGAAAAGACCTCTCCGAGCCGTCCGGCACCAAACGGGGCTTGAGACAGGGTGACCCCTTTCATGTGACTTCTTTAATATAATGTTGGAGAAGATAATAAGAGCTGCAGAACTGAACCGTTCAGGAACAATATTTTACAAGAGCGTGCAATTGCTGGCGTATGCCGATGATATCGACATCATCGGTAACAAAAACCGCGAAGTCTGTTCTGCCTTTTCCAAGTTGGATAAGGAAGCAAAGCGAATGGGTCTGGTGGTAAACGAAGACAAGACGAAGTATCTCCTGTCATCAAACAAACTGTCAGCACATTCGCGCCTTGGCACCCACGTCACAGTTGACAGCTATAATTTCGAGAATGTAGAGAATTTCGTTTACTTGGGATCCAGCATTAACACCGATAATAATGTCAGCATGGAAATCCAATGCAGAAGCACTCTTGCCCACAAGTGCTACTTTGGACTGAGTAGGCAATTCAGGAGTAAAGTGCTCTCACGACCAGTGTTGCCGCACCGTCTCAAGAAAATGTATCACTGACCAAGCCAAAAATGTATCCAATTGTATCCAATTTTCTTTGTTTACGTATACATCTCATAATTTGTAAGAAAACCAAACATTTTCAAGAAAAAGACATCATTTAACCCATCCTAAGGAATTGGAATACATGTATATGGGCAAATCTAAAAAACAGGTAACCTTGGTGTTATTTAGCTTTATTTTCACTGTTGGAAACTATATCAAGCTGGTTCCTTTTGGATATAATTCATTGACTTATACTTGAAGCCTCAAAAAAAATTGGATCAATTTGCTGTATAACTTTTGAATTATAGGTGTTTAAATTTGAAAAAATATTGAAAACGAGTGAATTTTTTATGTAATTTTTAAGAGGGGCCAAATTAATTATATCATAACTTTTGAAGCACACCATATTCTGATTTGAAATTTAATGGGCATTTAGCACTTATGTGCACACTTCATATGTAGTAGGTAAGAAAAGTGTGCATTAAAAAATAACGAAATAACAAGTAACCCAAAGTCTGTAATTCCACATTTCACAATTTTCAAAATTTTCGGTTTATCGCGTACAGTTTTTGAAGCATTTAATTTTAAGAACTTTTTAAGTATGTATTGTAGTCTACAAGCAACTACGAATAATTTGATACCTCAGCAAGAAGTGTGCTTTCAGAATAAACTAACTTTTAAAGATAAAATATTCTGCGATCTTGAGCGTAATT
The DNA here is from genome assembly GCF_013731165.1 of Rhagoletis pomonella. NCBI lineage: Eukaryota > Metazoa > Arthropoda > Insecta > Diptera > Tephritidae > Rhagoletis > Rhagoletis pomonella. The sequence continues at coordinate 106,879,657 of NW_023458556.1, read as the reverse complement.
TTTAATTCAAAAACACCTTAATTGAAGGCACATTTGGAAAATACGTCGAAACGATCTAAATCTTTCTTTAACTGCTAGTCCTTATAAAATTACATATACCTGTAAAATGCTTCAAAAAATGTGTCTCTAGAAGTGTGTAAAAACGCTGATTTACTACTTTTAATGATGCTCCTTCTTTTAGTCAGAATATTTCGAGAGTGGTATCAAAGCAACTTTTTTTCGACAAATGTTCTGATAGTTGCTCTTACTTAATGGGAGCCTTCTAAATTCAATGGCGTCCTCAGTTTTACCCCACTGGCTCCACTTTTCGAGATAGCGGTACTTGAAACTTTGCTTAAATTTTAACTATTTTATAAAAAAGTCCCTGAGTTTTAAGGATATTTTACTAAAATTTTGCACATAACCGTTTTTTAATATTACCTTAACTATTCCATAAAATCATCGAAATCGGTTCACTAAAACACCTATCTCCCATACAACTGATTGATCAGAGACATTGTTTTGCGTTATAGCTCCTCCAATTAAGCAGTTAAAAATTTAGTATAGGTTCAATTTAACATATAGCACGCATACAATTTGTTATTCAGATATGAAGTTAGATTAATAGCGTAAAAACACATATCTGAGTAATCAGTTGTATTGGAGCTATATGTTAATGTGAGCCTATTTCGATAATTTTAAGGAATAAAAAAACTTTTATGTGCAAAATTTTAGTAAAATAACTTCAAAACTGAGGGAGTTATTTATAAAATAGTTAAAATTTAATCAAATTTTCAAGTGTCATTATCTCGAAAACCGGAGCCAATCTGGTAAAACGGGGCATGCCATTGAATTTAGAACGTCCCAATTAAGTGAGTTCAACTTTCAAAATCTTTGCTCAAAGTTTACAACTTGAACAGCGTAATTTGAACCCAGCTTATTCTTTTGTTCTCTATTTCATGTTTATTCCTCGTTTAACTTTTGAAGCACTTGATGAAAATGAATTACACTTATATTAATCGATTTATTAAGAGATTACGAATAAAATGGTATATAAAACATAGGTGTGCTCACAAATTTAAAAATTAAAATTTTTATTTTGAAAGTGCACCTACTTTTTAGATTTGCCCATATATGTATTTTTATTTTTCATAAAATCAAACATTTGTAATTTAAATTTATAAAGTACATTTTTTGTGCATAAGTATTTTGCAAAGTAAGTATAATAAATGGCAAGTACACTCTAAAAAAGCATGTAAAACTACTACTGAAAAGTATATATTTTTCAACAAGAATCAGTATAAATATAGGTCTTTAAAATATACTCATAAATACACATATATAGAATGCTTAAAATTGCAAAAATTTTCAAAATAAAAATACATTTCCTACTAATAATAAACATTACTATATTTACAACATTTTATGTGTAATTTTGATCTTTGCGACAAATTTGATATGTAAAAGTAAACAGGCAATATTTAATTTTATTACACTGCGTGCAAATTTGTACACATTATAAGAGGAATATGGTTACCCCTCTTAATATGCGCAAATAAACAAAATTTTTTTAGAGTGTATTTAAAGTCTTCTCAGTAAAATTCATACAAATTTCCTTAAATAAATCAAATTTAGTTTTTTTTAAGTGTATTTTAAACTACATTAAAATCTTCTTTCTTTTTAAATTAACAAATGAAAATATGTGATATGAAAGAGATTACTACAGAAAGAGTATAATTTATTTTATATATATGTATATTAAGATCTTGCTTACAGCATCCTTTTAAGCTAATTAAAACAATTGCGCTTATACCTATTTTGGTGAGATCTCTTCATATGTTCATTGCTTCGTTCACAAAAATTAAAATGCTTTGATTTCACGCTTAAGTGGCGATTTTTAATACATTTAAAAAACGTAATGCTTTCTATCATCTTTAATGAAAATAGATTTTTGAACGAAAAAAACTTTATAGAGTATATAAAATTTTGGCCTATTTAAAAAAGTATCCATATTTATACTGATCGGAAAAAATAAGTATCCCCCAAAAATTCGTCTAAAAATGTATCCAATTGGATCTATTTAGATCCAAACGGCATCCCTGCTCACGACGTACGAAAACCACAATGTATAAGTCATTCATCATACCCGTGCTGGTATATGGCGCAGAAACATGGACAATGGCTGCGTTTTTTTTATTTGTCGACTTTAAAGCTGCTTTCGACTTCGCTAAAAGGAGTTGTCTATCCACCGCTATGTCTGAATTTGGCGTCCCCGCCAAACTGATACGTCTGTGTAAAATAAAGTTGAGCAATACCACCAGCTCCATCAGAATTGGGAAAGACCTCTCCGAGCCGTTCGCTACCAGACGGGGTTTCAGACAGGGTGACTCCCTTTTATGTGACTTCTTTAATCTAATGTTGGAGAAGATTATAAGAGCTGCAGAACAGAACCGTTCAGGAACAATATTTTACAAGGGCGTGCAATTGCTGGCGTACGCCGATGACATCGACATCATCGGTAACAAAAACGAGGACAAGACGAAGTATCTTCTATCATCAAACAAACAGTCAGCACATTCGCGCCTCGGCACCAGTGTCACAGTTGACAGTTATAACTTCGAGAAAGTAGAGAATTTCGTTTACTTGGGAACCAGCATTAACACCGATAATAATAATGTCAGCATGGAAGTCCAACGCAGAATCACCCTTATTACTTTGGACTGAGTAGGCAATTCAGTAGTAAAGTCCTCTCACGACGTACGAAAACCACACTCTATAAGTCATTCATTATGCCTAATGTGACCAACTATTTCGTAGCTCAAAGAAGTACAGGTTAGGTTGGGTTAAGTTAACGCCGAGAGCCGATTACGAAATTTCTAATGCGGCTAATTTCGAACCCTGAGAGCTCACTTTTTATTCAAACGGTCTAGCGAAAATGCTTCCATCTTAACCTCGCGAGGGTTGGACAGTCTAAAAGAAAGCGTGGAGGTGATTCCACTTCATCTTCCTCTTGACTGCTGATAAAAAAGGATCAATTGAAATTCCTAGTCTCACCGCATGAATACCAATCGCACAATGGCCTTTCAGAACCCCAATCACTAGCCCTTGAGGTGCCCTATAAAAACATTTGCTGAAGCAGAGAAACGTCTTCTTTTCCTTTTTTATGTCACAAACTGACTCGGTTTCCCTTAGCCCAATATCAGTTCGTGCTGCGACAATTCTGTCTGCATATGTATGTTAAGCGCCAGTGTAGGTGTGGAAGACAATGGCTCCTTGAAACAATATAGGCTTAAATCTGATTTCATAGAGTTAATGAATTAATTTGGGCGAGAGACCTCACGTTTTACCGATAGCTCCCCTAAAGCAGTTCAAGGCAACCGACACCTTTCTTACCCTTTCCTCAATGCTAGGCTTCCCCTGCAGTCGCCGTTAATCGCCCACCTAGTTAACTGGTTCAGGTAACCTTGAGCCAGATGAAAAAGGGTGTCTAGAAATCGTCCCTTAACCAAAAGTTCCACATCATCTACATAGGCGATCATCCGACAGCCCACTTTTCCAGTTTCTCTAGAAGGTCGTTTACAACCGCAATCCAGAGCAGGGGAGAGAGAACACCACCCTGTGGAGTGCTTCTAATGACTTTGCACTGAGTGCTGCGCTCCCCCACTCTCTCTATCGTTTTTAGCAAAAACTGACTATGGTATTTAAATCATGTTTCAAAAAGTGCGATAGCGATCAGAAAATTGTAGCCAACTGGTTACAAAATCTTCCCCCTGAAGCACAAAATATCGCAAAGAAGTACATTTGACTGTACTTCGAAGTACGAAGTACAAGAGCGAAAAAAGAAGTACTGTACTTCCGAAAGATGTACGGTTGGTCACATAATTTATGCCCGTGCTGGTATATGGCGCAGAAGCATGGACAATGGCTGCATTTCTTTACACATTCCAGATAATCCCATTTCACAGCCAGAATAAACAGAATGCGTTAGAAATATACGTTAACATAAGTTTATTCCAAATGTTCAGAATGAATAAAGAAATGCAGCCAATGACAACATCCGATGAGGCGACTCTTGGAGAATTCGAGAGAAAGATTTTGCGGAAGATTTACCGGCCTTTACGTGTTGGCGACGGCGAGTACCCAGATGATGGAACGATGAACTATATGAGATTTACAACGACATGGACATAGTGCAGCGAATTAAAATACAGCGGCTCCGCTGGCTTGGCCATGTCGTTCGAATGGACTTCGACGCTTCAGTTCTGAAAAAATTCAATTTGGAACCCGCTGGTGGTAGCAGAGGAGACGGAGGCCCCCACTGAGACGGAAAGACCAGGTGGAGAAGGACTTGGCTTCACTTGGCATTTCCAATTAGCGTCACTAGGTACAGAAAAGAAACGACTGGCGTGCTTTGTTGAACTCGGCCAAAATCGCTTAGGCGGTTACAGCGCCAAATAAGAAGAAGAAGAAGTTTGAAATAGACCATCTTGCTTACGTTCGATTTGCAAAAATTAGGTGTCAAATTAAAGTGCTTGACCTGTAGGTGTTTTATTTTCTGAAGCAAGAATTTGCCGGTACAGGGAGTTATTTCAAATTTGATGAAATGAAAAACCGACACTATGTGAGAACTCTCTTCATTCAGAAACGGCTGGACGGACTTAGATGAAATTTGGCAAACGATTCGCTTATGACTGTAATAAGTTAGTTGATATACCCACATACATACATATGTATGTATCACAATGGCTGTCAAATAAAAACGGTTTCAGAAGGTACTGGTTTAAGGATATTTTTGAAGAGCGTTGCCTCCTGCTTGGAAATTATTTTTTTTTATTATACGTGTATTTATTTGTTGGATCTGCTTATTTCACATATATTAAGCCTAAAAATAAGTTTAAAAATCTTACGTCTAATTTACAATAATATAGCTCAAGCCCTGGGGTTGAGCTCTACTGGTAGATCTCTTCTTCGCAGGCGTTGTGTTGCACAGGCCACTTGCCAGTGGATTAGGGTGGTTTCGCAGTTTTATTTTATATTCTTCTCTGCTGCTGTCGATTACAGATTTAACCAGACACCAAAACGATTATAAGAAATAAAATTAAATATTGCTCTATAATTATTACTGAACAATGGAAAAGTTGTTTTCGTCTCGCGTGACGATTATTTTTAGACGAAAATGATTTATATATGTTTATTTGTTCCTTTATTTAATATCCTACATTTATTTATAATTTTTGTAACAGATAATTAAATAAACACGCCCCAGAAGATGCTAAGAAGATTAGCGAAACGTTGGGCCGTAAGTGAAAAAACCTCGGTTTATTTATACTAAATAAAAGAGATCAGACAAGCCTATCACAAATGAATTTTCAGAAAATGATTTAAGTCTTCTCATAATAATTATATGGGATTTTAACCTTTTTTCGTCTCTCGGGACGTTTATTTCAAGACGAATATGATTTACGTCTTCTCATAATAATTATATGGGATTTCTCTTTTTTCGTCTCTCGGGACGTTTATTTCAAGACGAATATGATTTACGTCTTCTCATAATAATTATATGGAACCTTTACTTTTTTTCGTCTCTCTTGACGTTTATTTCAAGATGAAAATAATTTATGTACGTCTTCTCATAATAATCATATGGGACTTTTATTGAAGTGAAACTTAATCGGGTTTGGAGATTTAGGGCCGTTTACTTATCAATTTTCAAGTAATTGTATGGAACTTTCTGACTAATGAAATAAATAAATTATAGATTAAAACAGATACGTTAACGGCCCTTAAAGCGCCATGATTGTTCATGTCATCAAATCTGTATCGTTCTTTCGATTTGTAAAAATGAGGTGTAAAATTAAAAGGCTTTGCTTTTACGTGATTTTGGTTCTTTGAAAAGGGTAGAAACATGTTGGAAAATCAAATGCAAATAATCGTGTTCGGAGATGTTTGCGTAAAATATTTAACCCACCGTCACCAGATCGGCACCGAGAATTGAAGGGATTGGTATGTATGTCCTATGGATCCCACTATCCAATTGCTCAGTGATTCCGAAAATCGAGTTATCTTTCTCTATGGATAAGCTTTCGAGATATTTTAAGTGTACCGTTATTCAGCTTAAAAAGGAGTGGTTCCACTTAATCACGTATATATTACGAACAAATTGAATGATCGTAATACTAAATACGGCACATACATACATTTTCGATAGGCCCGACAGTTTCTGAGAAATAAATTAATCATTCCAGATTTTTTGTTTTGATGTAAAAATAAAAAAATTCAAACTTGAACAGGGAAAAAATAAAATAAAAAAGATTCTGAGTAAAGTTTTTTCATTTGTTTTAAAGCATGAAATAAAGCTACCAATGAAGAAAATCGATGGATAAATAAGAAAGGAATAAGTGGTCAAATGAAAAAGCAAAAAGATAGGCTGACTTCCAAAATGTCATTTGCAATGTATACGTCGTAAGCATCATGTTCCGTATTGTAAGAGTATTTTTTTAAACTAGGCATTAAGTTCCAAAATGTACTCAGGGTCAAAACATAGTGGAGCGGCGAGCAAAGAGCATCGAGTAAAGCGTCGATTTCAAACGCATATGTTTCAATGGGAGAACGCATAGTGCAGAGCAAAGCATACATGAACGTTTGCAATTGGAACTTTGCTTGATGCTGCTCTTCCCCTGCAAAAATCGTTGGACCATGTAGTCTATTTGTGGTATATTGGA
>NW_023458556.1:106871234-106872856 GCF_013731165.1 Rhagoletis pomonella | reverse complement strand
TGCGTACAGCGTTACCGAAAGCTTTCGCTGTGAAAATCGTCAATTTACCCCAAAAAAATCGTCATTCCGGCCAAAAAAACGTCAAATTTTTATTTATTATACTTTTTTTAACAATAAAAAATAAAATCAAAATTACAATAAATATCACCATTATCAAATGAGCGTATCTAACCCGAACTAGTACGGGACCACCTCTGAGGTACCACCTTTTCTTTAAAAAAAGAATTATAGAAATCGCTTAACGTGGTCCAAAGTTATGCGATAACTACGGTGACCATATTAACCAACGTAAAATAAAGGACATTTTTTTCAAAATGATTTGGGAATACGTACATAGAAATTGTATGATAAAACTACCTTACCCATATCGTAATTTAAATCAAATATTTACCAGTTAATTATATTATTTAATTTTACAAGTTCCCCTGCTGTAGCGAAAAATTAAGCCTAATCCTTTTCAAGTACCTCGCCATTCTTTGCTGCCAAAATGCGTTTTCCATAATTCATACTGCACGACGAAGCCAGCACACAGTGGTTCAAAATTGGAATTTAATGTTCATAATTCATCGGAGCCTTCATTTTTCAACCAATTTTTACTAAAAACCAAAAAAAAATAATTATTTTGGTGAACATTTTTTTATAATATTTACAAATTTTTTTTTGTGTAATTTTTTCGTTTTGGGTGAACCATACAATTGTTTTCAACTAGTTTTTGTTATGTAAAATTTATTAACTGGAGCAGGAGAATACATTTTATTCAAAATTGCTACTTTTTCTGCATTTTGTTCTAAAAAATTTAATATAATAAAATAAAATTCACAAATCAGGCTAAACTAGTGGCTTGCAAATATTGTGAGCTTTCATTAAAAAAAATAAAAAATTTAATAAATTAAGTGAAAAATTAAGGCTCCAGTGAATTACGAACACTAAATGCCAGTTTTGAACCACTGTGCAGCAGGACGTTTATTGTTCTTTTTCAGTTCAACTGGAAACTCAGCATGCAACACGATCCTGGGCACAACTTTCCTAGTGCTTATAGATTGTATAAAGATTACAGATTAAATAGAAACCCTTAAGTGAGGTGTGAAACAAACTGGCGAAGGTTTTCATTATATTTTATAAGGGACATTTTTATTTTTCATATTCTGTGTTTAAAAATTTACCTCTGAAAAATGCAGAGCTGATTTAAAGGACAGTTTAAGAAATAAAGGACAAAAGGCGTCCTTTATTTTGAAAAAAATTATATAGGACAGGAGGTTAAAATAAAGGACTGTCCTTTAAAATAAAGGACGGATGGTCACCGTAGCGATAACATACATAAATAAAAAAATTATCAGCCTTATCATGAGTTTCATTTTTCGTTTCCATGTATTTACTATGGGCGGATGAAAAATTTGCGGGTGAATATTTTTTCGGGCGAAAATCAGGATAAGGCAGAGTAATATCCCGATGAATTGATAGCCTCCTCCTTTTTTTGAAGTCGGTTAAAAAGTTAATTTGTAATTGATAACAACAATTTAAAATTACAATTTAAAACACAACTGCTTTTAAATTGTTTAATTCCACTGGTTTGAGGTTTCTTAAAAGATTTTGATCTAGTTTCAAAGCGTAACGGGAGCATT
>NW_023458556.1:106869833-106871134 GCF_013731165.1 Rhagoletis pomonella | reverse complement strand
ATTTTTCTTTCTCTTTTAAATGAGAGTCAACAGCAGTGTTGCCAGAACTTTTTGGGCCGACCGGCTAGATTGGCAAAAAAAAGCGGCTAAAAACGGCTAAAATGTTTTAGTGAAAATTCACATGCTTTATTTAAAAAATCGCAAGAAACGAAAGACTAGTTAACACCATTAATTTATATCGAGTGTATATTCCTCATCATCAAATGAATCACTATTGTATATATCACCTGAATTCATTAATTTTAAGAGATCGTCATCTACAGTAAAATTATGGCAGCATTTTTCTTCACGTTTTAAACCGTATCTTATATATAAAAGAGCGTTTAACGTTTTAACGCACATTGGATTTCTTTGCTTAGTTTTTATTATATTCATTGAACTAAATATTCGCTCTACTTCTGCATTACTTATAGGCAAAACAAGAAAACTAAAAACTAGGTTGGAAAGGTCAGCAAAAGGGTTTTCTCCTAGGGCATTTCGAAATTGATAAACTTCGGCCCAAAATTTTACAGTTGAGTCTATATTACTGCAGGTATGTAACGTTAACCGTTGCCATTGCATCTCTATGGATGTTATTTCGTCGGCATTATATTTGTGTTTTTGTTGCTGTAGTTGAACAAATACTTTTGGTTTAATTACTCTTAATGCATTTCCAACCGAAAAAAGTCAATTTTTTTTAGTGTGGCAATATTTGTAGGGAGGTGTTGGCGTAATTCCTTTATTAAAGTGATAATAAAATAGCGACCATTTTCTCGAATTATTTTCTCGGCTTCGTGGTCAAAAGCGTTTGTGTTTACTTTTGTTTTTAAATACTCTTCAAAACTGTGATACAACTGAGGAAATGGAGCAAGGTATGGTTCCAACGGGGAGCATATAGGATCAAATGTGTCCGCGCTAATAACCACTAGGGAGCATAGATGCGAAAGTAAAACATTGAGTTCATTAAAAATCTTCATTGGGTCTGCGTTATTGCTTTCGAACAACTTGTTTACTTTTTGCACCTGAAAATTAGGCAAATAGTAAAATCGGCTAAAAACGGCTAACTTTTTTTTACAAACCGGCTAACAAATCGGCTGCCGGCTAGATCGAATTTTCTCCGGCTAGTTGCTATCAAAACCGGCTAAATCTAGCCGGGAAACGGCTAAAATGGCAACGCTGGTCAGCAGTGAAATTTACGATTTGGTTACAGTTCTAGAACAAATTAAATATAACTAAAAGCACGATTGTAGAACAAGACTAGATAAATGCATGGTTTGTTTTGGACTACATTTTCCTTTAACAATTTTTGTTCATACATACAT
>NW_023458556.1:106845883-106869823 GCF_013731165.1 Rhagoletis pomonella | reverse complement strand
TATGTACTAAAATAAAAAGAAACGTCATTTCGGGGGGATAAATCGTCAAAACGTCATTCAGCTAAAAAAAACGTCATAATGAGGACGAAATCGTCAATTCGGAAACGTTGCGTGCATAAGAAGTGTTCCATAATGTAAACATTTACTTTGCATATTTTTGCCTTGTATTTTAACTAAGCATAGCTACGTTGTGTACACACCGCAGTCAAACTGTATACATACATTGCGACCATACATTTTGGAAGTCAGCCCTATTTTGTATGAAAAATGTGTACATGGCGTATGAGTAACGTTATTTCCTGCTCATATTTCATAAAAAAATCCTTGCCCATTTTCATTCGACCACTCATTACTTTCTTATTTATCCATCGATTCTCTTCATTGGTAGCTTCATTTTTTTGCTTTAACACAAATGAAAAAAATTTACACAGAATCATTTTCATTTTTAGTTTTTTCCTGTTCAAGTTTGAATTTTTAACCGACTTCAAAAAAAGGAGAAAGTTATCAATTCGTCGGAATATTTTTTTTTATGTATGCTACCGCATAACTTTGGTCCACGCCAACTGATTTCGATAATTCTTTTTCTATCGGAAAGGTAGTGTCTTACAGGTGGTTTAGATCCGATCATTCGATCATGAAAAAGTTAACGGTACTCCTAAATTTTTATATGAGAATTGAAGTCGGTTGTGTTTTTTTGCTTAAAAATTACTTGTTTTATTTTTACATCAAAAAAAAATTGTTCAATTTGTTCGTAAGATATGCGTGATTAAGGGGAACCATTTTTTTGTTTTCCATAGAAAAAAAAAATTTGATCCAGTGAAATTATATGGATCTTTTATTTCTTGCGTATCTTAATATCTTACGGCATTATTTTTTTCTCTTCTCATAATTATTGATTACTTATTCATCATTTTAAGTAAATTGTATCTTTTGTTTACTAAGACAAAATATAAAGGGTTCACCAATCCAACCGTTTATAAAAAGAAACCCTACCGTAGAGACCCCAACGTTCATTGATGATCCGTCTAAATTAAATAAAACTCAATCCTCTCAATGGAGCAATTGCGGTAGGCACCAAAAACAGTATTTGTTGCGTTATTATTAATAGTTTTCATTTAACGTAACAAACATGGTTTCTTCTAAAATCGTATCTGCTAGATTGATTTTCTTATTGCTAAGCACTAACCTAAGAGCTGAAAAAGCCCTTTCTAGGATAAAGTAGCAATTTTTAAATATATGGCAACCTTACTCAAAAAACTAAAAGTCTTTGTACGTGCGAAATCCACGCCCTTTCATTTGGTTCTTATTTTGTTATCTAACAAATAGCGAAGATCTTATAATTTTTAAACAGGTAGCAACCTTACTCAAATTAATACATTTTTTGCAAATCTAGAAGATAAGTCTTTTCGTTTGACAGTTACGGTACAGAACTGATACTTTCGCTTATTAAAATTGAAGATGGTGATTTTCTTAACAGGTGGCAACCCTACTCAAAAAATTAGCATTTATGCTTATCTAGAGGCCAATCCCTTTCATTTGACGTCTCACCATTTGTAATCCAACGAACTGTGCGGATCTTATAGTTTTTTAGACAGGTGGCAGTCCTATTAACATTCTAGATAAAAAAAAGGTCACTCTCCTATCGATACAGAGTATATTAGAGAAAATCTCGTCAAAATCCGTTCAGTAGGCTTCGAGATTACCGCGTACAAAAAATCTCGACTTTCCTCTATACTATGTATAGATAGTTGGTTTAAGGAGGGTAACAATGCAAATAGGTATTGTCAAGAGTAGATCGTCTAGAGATGAAAGTCATTTACATAATGAAAAGTAACAATGAAATTAAAAAACATAATGTTTTTACTTATTTGTACAATTATTAAAAAAAACATTTGTGCTTTTCTAAAGGCTAATCCCTTTGATTTGACACCTCATATTTTGTGATCCAACGAACTATGCGGATCTTATAGTTTTTTAGACAGGCGGCAACCCTATGCAAATTTTGAGTAAAAAAGGTCACTCTGCTGTCGATACAGAGTATATTAGAGAAAATCTCGTCAAAATCCGTTCGGGATTAGTGCGTACAAAAAATCTCGACTTTCCTTTATACTGTTACGAGTATCCTTGTTTAATTAACGGATTTCCCAAAATCCCCTCGGTTCGGTTCGTATCGCTGGATTGTTAAATAAACGCTCAAGATGACCAACTTACAGTATAATTAACTTTATTGTACAACAAACACTTTACAATACTTATTTATGCAATAACAACAATTAACAATACTTGTTAAGGCAATTAAAACACTTTACAAAACTTTACAACTTGACTTGTAACTTGCTGATTCGCAACTGACTTGCAACTAACTTATCTGGTAGCTTGCTGACTTTCAACTAACTTGACTTCCCCTATGGGGGCGGCCTTATATACCTGCGCTCGCACTCATGACAACTCTAGAACGTTCTGAAATTTATCGCTCATTCGCTTATTCTCTCATTCTCTCGCTATTCGCAGTATTCATCCACTTGACGTTTCTCACTGTAGAACATTATACGTCATTCCTCGAACATTCTGCCGCTATCTCGTTGTTCGCTTCGCGTTGCCGCAGTATTCGCCAAAATACTATGTAATAGATGTATAAGATTTACTCACTTCTTATTGAAAATCGTAAAAGTTAGAAATAGTGTTGTATGGGCGGTCAAGGTGGACGTGGCCCGATAGTTCAAAATTTGGTCATCTTCTTATATATGCCATGGCAATTACTTCGCCAACTTTCAACTTCGAAGCTGCATCAGTTCATTTATGCAAGAAAAATTTAATTAGGACAAGTGTGTTGGAGAAAAGAGCAAAACTTAACTGCAAAATTTAATAAAAATTTAAATTTGAATGAAAAGTCAATTAAATGGAATTAAAGAATTTCATGAAATCGGCTGTAAGTGTACCAGTCCCAAAAATAAAAATCCCATATAATTATAAGAAAACGTAAAAAATTTACATCTGAAAATAATCGTTCCGCGAGACGAAAAAAGATAGTTCTCGTAAATTATTTTTATACAAAGAAGAAAAAATTTTTTCTTAAAACAAGGCGACGTTTTTGATCCTAAATATTACGATAATAATTATTTTGGGTATCTGGATTTAACCATCGGTATACCAAGGCCCCTATGTATATTTTCATTGCGGACATACCACGGTGCTCCCGTTAAGGCCCTTAGCGTTTTAGATTGGAATCTTTAGATCCTGTCAATGTTGGTTGCACAGGTCGCGCCCCACAGTTGAATACCATACATCCATATAGGCTTAATGACTGCATTATATATAAGTACTTTATAATACAGTTTCAATTTTGATTTACTCTCTATAAGCCAGTTGACGCTTGCTGACTTTAGCTTCATTTGTGTAATCTTGGTTGATATGTGTTTGCGCCAAGTTAGTCTCATATCCAAGTATATTCCTAGATATGTCACCTCATTGGCTTTTGGAATATGGACATTATTTAATTGGATTTAGTTGGAATATCTGAAGTGTAGATGATATACAGCATAGGCCCGAGTACACTACCTTGAGGAACGCCAGCCGTTATCGGCAAGTCTTCTGAAGGGAAATTAGATACTTTTACAACGAACTTTCTGTTAGATATGCATGACTCAAATATTTTGTGGAATTTTGGCGGAAACGATTTTTTAATTTAATATATAAGACTTTCATGCCGCACTATGTCGAATGCTTGTGCCACATCAAGAAAAATTGCAGAGCAGTATTCTCTGAGCGTAAATGCCCTTCTGATTTCATTTGTAATTCGATTAACTTGTTCAATTGTACCATGTTTTTCTCGGAAACCAAATTGCTGTGCTGGTATTGAATTGCGTTCATGAATGAAGGGAGATATCTTTGATAGAAGTACTTTTTCGAATACTTTGGAAAGACAGCTGTGTTGCGTCTTTTCCAGGTTTGGCTATCATGATTATCTTCGACCTTTTCCAAGGCAAACGTCAAGCTGTGAAGCTGTGTTTTTTTGTGATCTGTTTAAATTTTGTGTTTTATAAAGCAGTTTACGCTTATTAAAGTAAAAAATTAAAAAAAAGTGTTAATAAACTTCTGGTGCACAATTTAAAGATAAGTAAAACATCAAAATTTCCTGTAAATTTGATTAATTTAACTTGATATTCTTAATTGCACGTGCCGAGTATTTTGTTTCATATAATATATTGTTGTTGTACAATTGTTTTTCTTTGTGCACATTGATTGTGCTCTTTTTGTCTTTTTGTCATTTCTGCTGTTTCATCTTTGTCACGGCTGTTTGCGTTGTGTTTATTAGGTATCAAATATACAGTGCATTTAAAACTGTTCGCTACTTAGCTTTCCAACTGATATTTACCAGCTGATTGGTTCACTGATTAATACATCGTTTTCAAAACTGTTTTGCTTTTTTGCTTCTAAAACCTAAAAATAAATATAATTTTAAACATGTCGTGTATTTATACCAATTGCCACGTTAAAAGCGACTCCTATGTGTCATGCTGGCTCTGCGATGGGATTGCCCATATAATATGTGCTGGTTTGAGCTTTAGAGTATTAGACGCTATTAACGAGGGTAAGGGTCTTCGTTGGTCTTGTCAAAAATGTAGATCAACCGAAGTTGATTTATTTAAATTCTTTAGGCAGTCCAGAAATGGTTTTTCTGAGATCGGGAAGGATCTGTCGGTGCTTGTTGAGAAATTTAAGCATTACGAAAAAATGTTTAGGTCTTTCGCTTGTCTCGACAACCCTCCATACTCTGAGGATAGCCGAGAAAATAAAGGTGGGCGTGTTATTAGTCCACCTAAAAAGACAGCCACGGATTCTAGTAAAAAAAATCCTCCATCCCAGTCCTTGGAACTTATTAATCTATCTTCTCCATGCCCTCAGGCATTGGAGCCTCCGATATCTAAAGCCATATCCACTAGGTCTACTTCTAAAAAATAGTCAAACCGTTGATTTAACAGTGTTGCCATCAACATCTCAAGCTGCACTGTCTAACTTAGTTCCTCCTTCGGAGCCCCGCACATCAGACATCATTACCAAAAAGTTGGTTGTAATTCCTCCGAGAAGATCAATCTTTGTCTCTAGATTTGCTAAAGATACTTCTTCGGATGATATAAAGTCATACATATCGACTAAAATTAGAACTAAAGATGTAATTATTCGTAAATTTAATTTTAAATACGATCGCGATATTTCATCTTTTAAAATTGATGTAGCTTCCGAAGATTTTGATTCACTACTAAATAGTTCATTTTGGCCGACCGGGGCGTTTGTTCGCGAGTTTGAGTATAAACCTAATAAAAGTAATAATAACGTAGCTAAAATTTCTAATCTTAATTCGAATTCAAAAAACTAACTCGCAAGTCTAATTTAAGTATTTACTATCAAAACGTTAGAGGTTTGAATACCAAATTAACTGACTTATATTTAAAAGGTTTTGACTGCAATTACAATATTATTTCCTTAACTGAAACATGGCTCAAACCTCATATTTTTAATTCCGAAATTCTTCCAAATGAATATCAAATATACAGGAGTGACCGCGTGGGCAGAATCGGCGGTGGTGTTCTTTTTGCGGTGCATTCATCTATACCATCCGAGGAAGTTAGTCTTCCTGTCATTGAATATACCGAAGGAGGAAATAGCTGAACTTTGCATCTTTGCAAATTTCAGCAAAATTAACAAAGAACTTTCAAAGTTATCTTGGCCAATATAATGATACTGTTTTCAATTTGTTTCGAAAGTATGTGCCATTACGTAATATTGTTCATGAAGAACCAATACAATTATGGTTCACTAAAGAGCTTAAAAAATTGAAAAATAAAAAGTCGCACTCTTTTAAACTGTATAAAAGAACGGGCCTACACAGTGATTATCTAAGGTACTCAGTTTTGCGGCATAGCTACTTTGCATTAAATAAGAAATGTTATAATTCATATTTACGTAAAATTAAGAAGAATTTAATTAACAATCCTAAATCATTTTATGGTTTCGTAAATTCAAAGCGTAAGGCACATGGTTTTCCGTCCGCTATGCATTATCGCAACACTGTATCCAGCGACAGCCAACTCATTGCCAACATGTTTGCTCAGTTCTTTAGGTCCAATTATTCTGTAGACTTCCCTATAAGTGGAGACTATCCGTAATATCTTCCGATGAAGTTTTACACTATTTAAAAACCTTAAAAGCGTCATTTAGGCCTGGACCTGATCATTTTCCCACCTGTTTTCTTAAAAACTACGCTGAGAACATCTGCGAGCCTTTAACAACTCTATTCAATTTGTCACTTAAACATGGCGTTTTTCCGTCAGCCTGGAAGGAGTCTTTCATAATACCACTTCACAAAAACGGCAGCAGGTCCTCTATAGAAAACTATCGAGGCATAGCGAAACTCTCCGCTCTCCCCAAATTATTCGAAGCAATTATTGTTAACCAGCTGCCATATTCTATATCTTCTTCAATTACACAATCTATGACTAATTTATTGGAGTTTATAACTCATGTCTCAAACGGTTTTAGAGAAAATGCTCATACCGACGTAATATACACTGAGGGAAATAATGCATAGTAAAAATGAATACTTTATATTTGATTATCGTTTAAAAATGTTCGAATTTAAAAATAATATTTTCATACAAAATTTATTACGCACGTATTTGACTGTTGACATCTGAGTATGGATATGTAAGTGTACATACGCACCCCAAGCATGCAGAGCGCCGCTCTGAGAGCGGCGACAACACACACATACATATATAGTACATGTTTATCCGTACAAATCGCGTGCTGTGGTGTTGATGGATATCCAACATTTGAAAGCAAATTTATATGCCTGGGTGTAGCTGAGTGCGCAAAGATGCATGCCACAATTTGTTGATATCCAGAGATGGTCAGGGTTCGAATTCCACTGCAGGCAACTGCAAGATAAATCTTTTTTCTTTTAGTTTTCGTCTGATTATTCACTTCACGGATGCTTTTTTAGAACGAACGCGGTCATTTTACTATGCGCGTAATTGAATTGAATATTTACCAATATACAGTACTTTTGTTGACGTTTATAGTAAGATCAATTACGTTTCTATTCGATTTTAATATTTTTTTCCCTCAGTGTACACCGATTTCAGTAAAGCTTTTGACAAAGTATGTCACTCGTTACTCATCCGTAAACTCGACCTAATCGGCTTTCAGCCCAGTCTTCTTCAATGGAGTTATTGTTAATAATTGTTCTTCCAACATCATTAAAGTTTCTTCAGGAGTTCCTCAGGGAAGCCACCTTGGTCCGATTCTGTTCCTGATATTCATTAATGATATTTCTTCTATAATAAAACATTCAAAAATGTTAATGTATGCCGATGATGTGAAACTTTTTAAAACATTGTCCTCTATCGAAGAAAGGTCTTTGTTACAAGCGGATCTGAACAACGTGGTTAGTTGGTGTAATGCAAACTATATGCCACTAAACCTTCAAAAATGTAAAGTTATGTGTTTCTCTCGGAGGGCTGTTCAACCAGCTGTTTATTCAATATCAAATTATAATCTGGAGCAGGTATCCAATTTTGTCGATCTTGGTATCACAATTTCAACCATCATATTAATGTTACAGTCAATAAAGCCAAAGGCGTTTTTGCATTTGTAAGGCGATGGTCAAAAGAGTTCAAAGATCCTTATGTTACAAAAGCTCTTTTTACCAGTTTAGTTAGACCTATACTAGAATACGGATCTATTGTTTGGAATCCCCGCTACCAAGTTCATTCAGAAAGGATTGAATCAATTCAAAAACAATTCTTGCTTTCTGTATTGCGTCATTTTAACTGGGATTCAGATTACAATCTCCCCCCTTACACAAGTCGTCTAAAGCTCATAAATTTGCCTACACTCGCAAGTCGGAGAGAAATGCTAGGTATAATATTTATCGTAAAATTAATGACACGCTTGATTAATAGCCCGGCCCTCCTGGCTGAGGTAAATTTTAATGTTCCTTCTCGAGTGTCAAGACACTTTCGACCTCTATTTTTAAAGCCATGCAAAACTAATTTTGAACTAAACGAATCATTCCGTGGTTTATGTCAAGATTTTAACTGTCATTCCAGCACGTTTGATGTATCGGACTCGATTTTTACTATAAAGAAAACTATTATTTCCACTCTCAATAATTGAAATACTATCTTTAGCATATCCAATCATTTGATGAATTTGATTCTGTAGCTGAATAGTTTTAGATCTCGCCACTTAACCAACTCCTGTTTCCACTACTCGGCACCAAAAAACTAAAAAAAAGGTTCCGTACGTCATGCGGACTGCGCCCCTCGTGTCGGTTGGGCGGGAATGGAGGGTAAAAAGCCGTTGGGATTAATTAATTAATTAAAGATTTCGGAAAGTAACCGAATTTGAGGATAGCATTAAAAAACTCAGAAAGAATTGCTATTGCAACATTCGGTAGTTCTATTAGCATTTTCGGAGTTATATAATCAGCACCCGGCGATTTCTTTGGATTTAGCAGCTTTACTATAGCTTTTACTTCTGAAGAGTTCGTCTTGCTGGGTGTTTGCAGCTCATTTGTGTTTTTGGTTAACCGTGGCAGCCTGAAAAGTCGAATTAAAAGGAATTTTACACAAGTTATGTAAAATATATCAATATTGGTATCAAACAGAGAGCTGCATGGATACACTCAAATTACATTTTAAGTCACTCGCTTTCTTTTCATATCTGCACACACTCGCACTCATTTATTTCCAAACATAACGTGCGATAGCATTGAAAAAACATTGTCAATTGAATGAGTAATTCACACTATCAAGTGCTCGATTCAAATAACAAGTGCTTGATTGGAAAAACAAGTGCATGCCATAACTGCTGTAATGAAGGTATCAAAGTTTTTGTTAACTTTATTATTATTTTAGAAGAAAAAAACTCTTTCTGACGATGCGCTAGTTGAAGGAGTGGCTATTACTGTACAACTGAGTTTGTGCAGCAGCGGCATATACCTCAATATTTTCATATCGCCGCAGCTCTGCAGTAGCTTTATCAGTTCCGTCAGTATATGGTTCCGTTGTACTGTCAGAATTCTCAGTTAACGTTCTCATAATTTGTAAACATTTATCTTTTGTGTACCATTGCTCAGATTCGGTAAAGTTCCTGAGCTCTTTTGCTAGCGGGTATAAAAAAAGCGCAATATTGTGCAAATCTGTTAAGTTTTCAACAGCAACTGTTTTTTAAATAATAAAGCAACTTATTTTTCAAGTCTCTTATAAAGCCGATGTCTTCTGAGGTAACAGTGCATTTCTTTTGTAGACTAGTTATATAAATGTACATCAGGTGGATAATTAAATAATTTAGTAAAACTAATATATTTATAAAAATACTTCATCAATCCATTTTTTTCAAAAATTGTCGTATTCTCTACTAATTGTTTGAAGTCAATGAGTGTCATTCGATTGCTCGACTTACTTTTCATAACAGCATTTTTCACTCGCTTGACTTGATTTGGAAAGAGTATATCAATGGGCACGTTCAGAAGGCGCAACAGCTCAGTAACTGTTGCGATTGCACCTTCTGAACGCGTTGTTGTGTACTTCTGATCAACTGAACAGTTGCGTGTTAGATGATCGTTATATTTTTCTGATCATTTGAGACAACATGTTGGTGTGTACCTTTGAGAATTGAATTTGACAGCTAATGTATCAAGCCGTTCAGAAGGCGCATAACGATCACTGATTTTGTTAGCAACGGTTGGGCTCAACTGCTGCGCCTTCTGAACCTACCCAATGCCATATTTGAAATCAAATGAGGACACTGCAGCTAAACATTGATTTCAAAACTAACTATGAATCTCACTGTTTGTACGGTGTTTCTCACTAACCTTATACAGTTCACAGCAATGAGTTCATACTGTTTAGATGGAAGTGAGTAAACTCATGCTGTGGTCTGGTATCAAAAGAAAAAGTTGTAAGAAGGTTGTATAGCCCTTTTCCAACAACACGCTTAACTGCAGTCAAGAGCTCAGATAAGTGGCAAGAATTTTAACGTGGGGTGATCCGCAAAGTTAATTTCTTACTTTTTCTTTTTTATCTTCATTTTTTTGTAAGTATTATGAGCAATTACCGCCTTCGAGTTGTAATCTCGTTTTTGCAATAGGCATAAACTGCAGTCAAGGCTTGGGGAAATGAACTATTAGTTTAAAGGTGTGATTGAAAAAACTCACAAATTTACTAATTTTTTGGAGTTTTTGGAAATTAATAAGATCGAATTCGTTTATTGATTACAATTTTATTTCGTAACACCTGCTGCAGGCGGGTTCGAGTTGGACAGTGTGGTCTATCAAGCGATCAAACAGGGAGTAAATCTACCTTGGAGAATGAAAAAGAGAGACCTTTTGACTTAAAAAACAGATACATAATGCAGAGAGAATATCCAATCAATTTACAGCGACCCAAATAAAAACTGGGACGAGACATTTTAGCAAGTTTTGGTTATTTTTCATTATTTAATTTTTATTATTTTTTTATGAAAGTATAGCTGATCGGCTATCGCATCGCTTCAAGACTACGGGTTCTGATGCTGAGATCGAGTTTCGAGTCCGCTTGAAGGTGGTTAAGATTTTTAAAATTAATTCAATGTAAGCCAATATAATTATTTCAATTTAAATATAAATAATAAATGTGAAAATCTAATTTCATTGCAGAAAAAACATGCATATGGGAAGAAATACTTGTGCCATAAAACAAGAAATTAATAAAAATACTTTTTTTTCTTAAATTTAAAAATTACAATAAAAACTCTAAATAAAAAACAATAAATTAAAAAAGATAAAAAAAAAATAAAACAAATTAAAAAAATTCCCCTGCGCCAGGGTTTGAACCGCGGACCTCAGTAATACCACGCCAGTGATCTGCCCTGTCGGCCATTGCGACTTTTGGAGCGCCGCGAGCAAAATGGCATAGTTATGCTTCTCACGGGGGATGAATTGGCAGACTATCTCATCAACTGGTATGATGCTACTAGTATTCCTACTAGTAGATGCTGATGCATAGCCTGACAATTGACGTTTCGTAGGACATCGCCATGTTAAAAATACCAGTCGCTAACAGTGAAAACGGAGGGAACGTGAACTGGTTGGGCTGAAAAGTAAACTGGTAGTATTCTAGTTCACAACTAGTAGCTTTCCCTGCAGGGTAGAAAAAGAGATTAGCCATACAAAATTCGTCCCTCGTTAATCTGTAATTATAAAATAATCTCAGATTAAACCGACAACTTTTTGGTGTCCAACCTAGTTCTATCGATTATTTTTGCGAAGAAGGGAAGAAATCCAAAGGTAAAAGTAAACAGAAATGAACGCTAGCAAGGAAAAGAGGTTTGTAAAGGTATTTTTAATAAAATATTAAGTTTAAATATATTTTAATTGCTTAATTTAGCAGAGAAAAGTGATAACGGTGGCACAGAGAAGAAACATAACTTTTCCTTGAGATGTGAGAATAACTAAGCTGACCAACCGTCCTCCTTTTAGGACTCCTCAAACGTGACTTGTCCTTTTCTGTCCTCCTTTTGAGGAAAAATGTCCTCTTTGTCCTCCCTTTCAAGATTTATAGCAGTGATGATATTTAAAAAAATTGCGTTCAGAATATTATCATTTCCTAATCGTACACAATCATTGTATTTAAAAGGCGTTTACATTCTTCAACATTCAGTTAAATTACGTAAACTTTTGATTCAATCAATCGCCTGTGAAAGTTGAACAGTGTAAACGCCTTTTACTCTTAATCAATGATATTTTACCCTTCACAACACTGAATGACTAGCTAACGACGCGTCTCCACAGGCGAAAATTATTGCCTACCATATGGCATTTTGTTTGCCAGATATGTATAAGTTTTATCAGTGGCAATATTGGTGTATGGGAATTTTTTATCTGATAAAACATTTTGTAAGATGGCTTAAAACAAGTATGTTCGTTGCATTGGAGCGCAAATCTGCTTTAAAAATATTTTAGAAAACGCGTTATTTCACATCTAAGTAAATAATCAAAAGTAACACAAGCCTGTGTGGTTTTTCCCTTAGAAATGTTTTTCATGATTACGATTACTGTAATCTTCACAATCATACAGTAGTCATAATAGTAACATTTACGATTACAACAAAAGTAATCGTAATCGTATATAATTTAAGGATTACAATTAAAAAATCTTAATTAAAATGTAATCGCAATCAAAAATTACCCAGCTCTGTTACATACATACATACATTGTTCATAACGGTTTCAATCTCTAGAGTTATTTGAAAAAACTGTGAGATAAAGTTTTGCTATACTAAGACAGTGATATGATCATTCAACCGAAACTTCATAAATTATAAAACCGAATTTCCGCCAGGCAACGAAATTACAACAAATGTATGCCATTTTAAAAATGCCATGTGGGAACAAACACGATGACATGGGAGTGCTTAATGCCCAACATAGTGGAAAAATAATTTTCATTTAATGCCTAATGAAAACTTAATGTTAGCCATATTTAAGAAAACTGCTAAATTTTTTCGAAATTTTGTTTGTTTTTCACAATTGTTTAACACAAATGAGAACAAATTTTACGTTTTACTTTAAAATTAACCACTATTTTAAGAAGTGTAGTGGAGCCAGTGCTGCCAACTACATATTTTCGGCTAAAAAATCCAGACTTTTATAAAAACCCGCTAGAAAAAATTTAAATTACACAAAGCAAAAGCTGAAAAATAAATAGGTATGTATCTGTGTTCATATGGAATAGTAGCTTATGTCGAAAGGCTGGCTTTAGTATAATGCGGCATTCGCAGCATACGACTCCGATTGACTCACTGACGCCGAGCTGTTGAATAACTTTTGGCAAATAAACGTGCAAGAAATAGTTCCTATACTAGCAAGTCAATATTCTTATTAAGTCTCATCAAAAAAATCCTTGTCGTTTGAAGGATAAAGGGAATGCCACATTATACTAAAGCCAGCTTCTCGACATAAGCTACTATTCCATACGAACACAGGTATATATTAATACTAGCTTTTACCCGCGGGTTTCACCCCACGCGAGAAGGAATTAAAAGGGTCATGTGACTTGTGGTTCCGTAGCTATTGCTGATAAAAAATTCTACGCCTATGTTAAGTGCTACTCAACTACAAACTCATTTATATATACCTTACTATAAGCACCTACCATAGATATACATATATGCATACCAAATGTCATGTTTATGTGACTTATGGTTCCGAAGTTAGCGCTGGTAAAATATTCCACACCTTTGGGATTTGCCACGCTCCCTTTTACAGACTAATTTATATTTATCTTTTTATAAGCACCTACCATAGCTACACCTGCATACCAAATTTCAAGTTCGTGCGACTTATGGTTCCGAGGTTATACCTGATAAAAAATTCCACGCCTATGGGATGTGCCACGCCCCCTTTTACAAACTCGTTTATATATACCCTCCCATAAGCACCTACCATTGATATGTCTGCATATTAAATTTCAAGTTCGAGGGACTTATGGTTCCGAAATTATAGCTGATAAAAACTCCGCGCCTATGTTATGTGCCTTGCCCCCTTTTACAAACTCATTTACATATACCTCTGTATAAACATCTACCATAGATATGTTTGCATACCAAAATTCAAGTTCATATGAAGTACGGTCCCGAAGTTAGACCTGATTAAATAATTCACGCCTATGGGAGGTGCCACGCCCTTTTTCCAGTACTGCCCATTTTTCTCTATGCATATAAAATTCCCGGGGTAAAAACAAATAAGTGTGCAAAGTTTCGTGCGATTCCGTGTCGCGATTCAGAAGTTTTAAGGTAATAAAAAAACAGACATTCACATTTATATATATAGACTAGCAGACCCTGCGAAATTAGTCCCGCCTGTCGGTAAAATCAACCAACACTAACACATTAATTTTTTGTATTGAAACATGTTGGTCCAACAGTTCACTTTCATGCTTTTCAGTGACGCATTTATCTTCTAATATTACGGTTTGTTGGTTGTCAGAAGGCATATTTCCATTGCCATCTTAAATAACCTAGTATATGCATACAAAGATACGTAATAGCTTCAGTGCTTTTGAAAGGCGCCACCTCCTCTTTTAAAATAGCCCCAATTTTCTCTTAGAGTATGGGATTGATTTCATTAATCTCCATACCATTTTCGAGTACTCTACCATGAACACTTCCGGAGATATGCAGTATGAAAAATTCGGTTTTTATGGCAGGTGCCACACCCGTTTATCCAATAGCTCGAATTTTTCTATGACTATGCGATTGATTTCATATATCTCTATACTATATTCGAGTACTCTACCATGAACACTTCCAGATATATGCAGTGTGAAAAATTCGTTTTGCATGGGAGGTGCCACGCCCCTTTTTCCAATAACCACAACTTTTCTTAATGACCATTTGATTGATTTAATATATCTCCATACCAAGTTCCAGTACTCTATTATGAACAGAAATATGCAGTGTGAATAACTCAGTGAGAGGGGAGACCAGTATGTTTGCATGTATGTATTTATATAAAAAAAATTTATTTATTGGTTCAAAAATGGTGGGTAGGCACTGTGGCCAATGGTAAAGTTCGTTTACCACCTCTGCATGGTTGTGAGCCCAGAGGATGCATCAGTGTCCAGAGGATGCATCAGACTAGGCCGAGCATACTTTGAAGTGCCATCTAATCAAAACTTAAGAAAGTTCAATTACATGGCAGTTGAGAAGTGCATGTTCAAAAATTTTCTAAATTGCATAAAGGAAATGTTTGCACATGCAGCAGTACATGGCATGTATTTAGGCGCCTGGCGTTAGCAGACGCGCCTAAACATACTGGCCCGCCTAGACGACTTGGTCGTCTAGTAGATATAACAAAAGCCGCAAATATCCGGCTCGAAGGACCATGAATAACTCAGTGAGAGGGGAGACCAGTATGTTTACATGTATGTATTTATATAAAAAAAAAATATATATATTGGTTCAAAAATGGTGGGTAGGCACTGTGGCCAATGGTAAAGTTCGTTTACCACCTCTGCATAGGGATGTTCCGATATAAGTAACTACGAGTATGTACTCGATACTTTTGTTTCAATACCAACTACTTTTTTTACTTGAATCGTTTCATCGATACCTACTTAGTATCGAAATAAAAGTACTTGTATCGAATCGATTTGAGGAAGTGCCATATCTTTCGGTCATATATTTTCTATGGAAAATAATTGCTTCGCTTTTAGGAAAAATAATTGATCTAAGCAATGGCACCGCCAAAATCTAAAGAGGGGATATATTTTTACAAAGTTCAAGCAATGTCTTGTAGCCGTAACGTTTTGTGGGAACCTTTCAAAGGTTTAATTTTTTGTCTAAGTAATCGTATTACTTCTAATATTACTAATGATCAAATAAACATATCGATACCTCAACTGAAAATATATTGAAAATATTTGAGATAGGGCGCTTTGAATCGGCAGCTGAGATATGGCGTTTTCGTACCGAGTTCTGAAAGAGGGTGATCTTGAAAAGTTGTCTGATATAAGGCGTTTTTCAACCAAATTCTGGAATAGGGTGCTTTTGAAAAGTTTTCTCAGATAGGGCGCTTTCAATCTGGCTGCCAAGATAGGTCGATCTACCACTCAGGTGTCGCAAAAGGTATGTCGCAGATAACGCCTGAAAATTACTTTCGCTTTGTTGCATATAAAAGGATGAAAAGTTATCGATATAAGTAGGTATCGATACATTTGGTTCACTCATATAAGTAGTATCGAAATAGGGATTTGAGTAAACTCATTTGAGTAGGTATCCATACTTTGATGGTATCGGAACGTCCCTACCTCTGCATGGTTGTAAGCCATGCAGAGTCCGCAAAATGCTCCGGAAGCAGTGTCCAGAGGATGCATCAGACTAGGCCGAGCATACTTTGAAGTGCCATCTAATCAAAACTTAAGAAAGTTCAATTACATGGCAGTTGAGAAGTGCATGTGCAAAAATTTCCTAAATTGCATAAAGGAAATTTTTGCACATGCGGCAGTACATAGCATGTATTTAGGCGCCTGGCGTTAGCAGACGCGCCTAAATACAGTTTGAAAAATTCGGATTATATGGGATGTGCCACACCCCTTTTTCTAATAGCCCCAATATATCGATGGTCAAAAAATAAAAACTCGTACTCTTGTTAAGTGGCTCATGTCTTTGATCGTTGTCTTATTCATGTATAATCTTTACTACTTACTTTAGTTAGGATTAGACTTGGGTTAACCAAGGATAAGAGACTTGAGCTTCTTAAGAGTAATAAGGGATTTGATTTTTTGAATTTTGAGTTGTGTAGTTATTGCAGAGGATCATCGATATGTGAATTCATATATTTCGATAATGAAATAAATTCGAGCATAAATACGATTTTTAGTTACATATACATGTAAGAGTATAGCGATTATTGCTATATGGCTTTATTAAGTAAGTTTTACGTTATATGTAATGATCAAGTTAAAGTAACAATGTTAATATTAATTCAAAAATGACAAGTGGATAATGCGTTTGCGACGGGAAACTCAACTGCTGCTACGACTGTTACCGACAGTTGCTTTTTGCGGATCGCCCGAGCTTACTCCCGCTGACAGTTAGGGTTGCTTATAAAGGGAGTGGAGTAGATCAGCTGGCGGGTTGCATATAACCGTCTTACACTCGGCCCTCCTGATCCTCGTCATCTGTCCCAGATGACATAAGATCCTCGTTTTCGGTGATGAACCTCCAGAGCTTCATATTATCGCAGCTGGTAGCTGTGACGTTAGGCCCTTCGACTTGTGCAGCCTTCTTTACTTCGTAACGGCCGTTTCCTTTGATTTTTATGACCTCATATGGGCCCAGAAACTCGCTGGCCAGTTTGCGTCCGGCAATGAACTGTGTCCTCTTGACTGCGACCATATCGCCCAACTTATAAACATGCTCGGTCCGCCGTTTTTTGTCGTAGTTGCGCTTGTATGTCTGTTGGGTCTGCTCGATATGCCTCTTCGCTTCTTCTCGCAGTTTCTGACGTTCTTCGTTGAACCTCTCTACCAGTTCTTCTTCAAGGAGTTCCAACAGACGGCTTTCGGCTTGATTATGCATCTTGGTGCCAAACATCACTTCGAATGGTGACGATTTTGTCGAAGCGTGCATGTGCGAGTTGATAACTTTCTGGACTCGCGGTACGTACTTAAACCACTTGGACGGTTCACCTGCTGACAACTTTGCGATGATGAACAGAATGGAACGGTTAACGCGCTCTATCTGCCCGTTCCCTCTAGGCACCCCTGTTGTTGATATTACGTGCTCTATTTTATTTTCATTCAGCATATCATTCCACTTGTTCGCCGTGAACGCTGGGCCTCTGTCTGTTACTATACGCTTCGGGAACCCAAATATGGCAGACCACCCAGTTAACTTCTTGACGACTTCTTCTTGCCCAGTTGACTTGGTTGGAAACAGCCATACAAACTTGGAAAAACCGTCAACTACAGCATAGGTATATAAGTACCGCTGCGAAAAATAACCTCACACTGGAAATTTCCCGTAAAGTTGAACGGAAAAGGTTGAGCGTGAGCTAAACGAAGTTGAAAAAAAAGAGACGGAGAAGGTGAATATCGTGTAACGATGCCGCGAGGAGAGGGAGAATCGAATAATGATAGCAGCGGGTATAGTGAAGTAAATGCAAAGATTGAGCCCCGGACGAGCCCCCAAATGTAAGAGTATAGCGATTATTGCTATATGGCTTTATTAAGTAAGTTTTACGTTATATGTAATGATCAAGTTAAAGTAACAATGTTAATATTAATTCAAAAATGACAAGTGGATAATGCGTTTGCGACGGGAAACTCAACTGCTGCTACGACTGTTACCGACTGTTGCTTTTTGCGGATCACCCGTGCTTACTCCCGCTGACAGTTAGGGTTGCTTATAAAGGGAGTGGAGTAGATCAGCTGGCGGGTTGCATATAACCGTCTTACATAACGGGTGATTTTTTAAGAGCTTGATACCTTTTTTTTTAAAAAAAACGCATAAAATTTGCAAAATCTCATCGGTTCTTTATTTGAAACGTTAGATTGGTCCATGACATTTACTTTTTGAAGATAATTTCATTTAAATGTTGACCGCGGCTGCGTCTTAGGTGGTCCATTCGGAAAGTCCAATTTTGGGCAACTTTTTCGAGCATTTCGGCCGGAATAGCCCGAATTTCTTCGGAAATGTTGTCTTCCAAAGCTGGAATAGTTGCTGGCTTATTTCTGTAGACTTTAGACTTGACGTAGCCCCACAAAAAATAGTCTAAAGGCGTCAAATCGCATGATTTTGCTTATTTACGAAGCCATTCAACCAGAAATGAGCCTCATCGCTGAACAAAATTTGTCGATAAAAAAGCGGATTTTCTGCCAACTTTTCACACATTCAACACATTTCGAACCGAACACTGATTTTGGTAATAAAATTCAATGATTTGCAAGCGTTGCTCGTTAGTAAGTCTATTCATGATGAAATGTCAAAGCATACTGAGCATCTTTCTCTTTGACACCATGTCTGAAATCCCACGTGATCTGTCAAATACTAATGCATGAAAATCCTAACCTCAAAAAAATCACCCTTTACATATGTAACTCAATTTCAGCGCCACCTGGCGGAAATTTTTTTTCCGAAAGAATTCTTCTTCCTGTTGTCAATACATATTTTGAATCTGAGGTTAATCGGACCATAAACGTGATTTTTAGTAATAACTCGACTCCAACGCCACCTTCTTCTTCTTATTTTTTGGCGCTGTAACCGCCTAAGCGATTTTGGCCGAGTTCAGCAAAGCACGCCAGTCGTTTCTCCTCTGTGCCAACTGACACCAATTGGAAACGCCAAGTGAAGCCAAGTCCTTCTCCACCTGATCTTTCCATCGCAGTGGGGCCTCCCTCTTCCTCTGCTACCACCAGCGGGTTCCGAGTTGAATACTTTCAGAGCTGGAGCGTCGGTGTCCATTCGAACGACATGACCAAGCCAGCGGAGCCGCTGTATTTTAATTCGCTGCACTATGTCCATATCGTTGTAAAGCTCATACAGCTCATCGTTCCATCGTCTGCGGTACTCGCCGTCGCCAACGCGTAAAGGCCCGTAAATCTTCCGCAAAATCTTTCTCTCAAACACTCCAAGAGCCGCCTCGTCGGATGTTGTCATTGTCCATGCTTCTGCGCCATATACCAGCACGGGCATGATGAGTGACTTATATAGCGTGGTTTTCGTACGTCGAGAGAGGACTTTACTCCTGAATTGCCTACTCAGTCCAAAGTAGCACTTGTTGGCAAGAGTGATTCTGCGTTGGATTTCAATGCTGACATTATTATCGGTGTTAATACTGGTTCCCAAGTAAACGAAATTCTCTACTTTCTCGAAATTGTAACTGTCAACAGTGACGTGGGTGCCAAGGCGTGAATGTGCTGACTGTTTGTTTGATGACAGGAGATACTTCGTCTTGTCCTCGTTTACCACCAGACCCATTCGCTTTGCTTCCCTATCCAACTTGGAAAAGGCAGAACAGACTTCGCGGTTTTTGTTACCGATGATGTCGATGTCATCGGCATAAGCCAGCAATTGCACGCCACCTGGTGGCTCTTTTTTGTGCAATGGTGTTGTTTTCCTATTATCAATACATATGGGTGTTTCCATGAAAATGTCAACCAGGACTGAAAAAATTAAAACAACTGAAAAGGGTTTTTAAGACGAATTAATAAGAGAAAAATACTCGAATTTTTATATTATAGAAGTATTTCAGCTTATTGGAATTTTAAAACTCAAAAATGGAAGTGTAAAACTGAATGTCTCTTCGACTCAGTTTTCTCTAATGAAATGAACTATTTTCTCTTTTCTATTAACTAAATTAAGAGATTTGAAACATTACAATTACATCTTAAAATCAAATTTGCAATAACAACTAACTATAAAAATTAGAAAAAGGAGAAGTTAGAGTTCGAATAACGGTAATTTTTTGATTTGCTTCTGATAGTATTCTAATGTCGCGTACGTTATGCAAAAACATTGTCTGTCTACGTCATTTGTATATTGGCAGTCGCAGGTAATGCAGATTACAATTCTTAAGCGAGAATTCTTCCAGTTAAAGATATACAGTAAAATTTTCTTTCCAACCGAAGTAAAAAAAAAATTATTACCCTTTAAAGTTTGTCGCATACGTTATTGTAAGTACGAAAATTTCAACCAAATACATCAAAACCAATGTTAATTTCAAATTTTCCATTTAAATTATTTAGAGTAGCTGTAAAATAATGAAACGGTGGCGAGAAGAGTTCTCAATAAATACATTTTATTACTTACGACAAAAATTGTCGCGTACGTTATTGTTTTTTTTTAATATAAAACTAGCCAGAGATAATTTCTCTTAAAATATGAAAGGATTGTAAAGGTACATTATTTAGCTTAGTTTATGAATTTTTAAAGAAAAGAAAAACTTCCATGATTCGCAGACTTTCGCATATATGCGTGTTTCCATGAAAATGTAAACCGAAAATGCAAGCAAATGAATTCAAACGGCTTTATAACTTTAAATTTCGTATTCAGATGGCGGAAAAAGGTTTTGAAAACGCAAAACGGTGGAGAGAAGAACTGAAAATTTTTTATTTAGTATGTGTTACTAGTAAAAATATTGTATGGGGGAAAAATCTGTCGCGTACTTTGTCGCGTACGTTATTATATTTTTTTTTAATAAAAACTAACCAGAGATAATTTCTATTAAAAAATGGAAGAATTGTAAATGTACATTATTTAGCTTAGTTTAGGAATTTTCAAAGAAAAGAAAAACTGTCATGATTCGCAGACTTTCGCATATATGTATATGTGCCTTAAAACCACTTCTTTTTTTGTCGCGTACGTTATCACCTGATTTTGAACGGATATTTTCCACACCAAAGTTGCGAGGCTGCTTATTTTTTTCTCAAACATAGTACCCTTTGGTTTCAACATAACCGTAATCTTTTTTTTCAGTAACTTCTATTTTTGATAGATTTACGTTACTCTATAAGCGTACGAATGTCGCGTACGGCTGTATGGAAACACCCATATCTCAAATATGAGGCGAATCGGACCACAAATACGGGTTTTACTAATAACTTGACTCCAGCGCCACCTAGCGGTTGTTTTAGTATTATTCTGCTATTCGGAAGGTAGGCAAATTCAAATAACAAATGTCATAAAAATCGGTCCAGCCGTTCTTGAGTTATAAATGGTGTAACTAACTCGACTTTGTTTTATATATATAGATAATTTTCATCAAATTAATTTGAAACAGCTAAAGCATACTTGTTACCCACTTTGTTATATGGTTGTGAATTGTACGCTGATTGTGATAGTGTTTGTAGTAGAAAACTAAATGTTTTATACAACAATATTGCGCGATACATATATGGTATTAAACGTAACGAGCGCATTTCTGATTTCGCATTAAAAATCTCCTCAATAGCTTTTGATGCCATACTTAAGGTCAGATGCTTGACATTGCTGCATAAAATCATTACAACTCAGGAGCCTATTTATCTAAGAGAACGACTTTCATTAACAAGGTTATCCCGGCTTCCTAACATTACAACTTTAAAATATGGTTGCCTAGTTTCTGAACGTCAGTTCTTTGTTCTCTTAGTTCGTCTTTGGAACAGCTTACCGCCTGCTATAAGAAACTGCAAAAGCACGCGGCAATTCAGGAGCGAACTTGTGCGTTATTTGCGAAATGATTGCTAAGGGTATTCTCCAACTATTTCTCTTTTCTATTGCTATCAATCAGTTCTTGTATTATTCTCCTACATCTATCGAAATTCTTTTACTTGTAATCCTTCAATGTTATTGTCTTAAGTCTGTTTATATATAGTTAAGTTTAAATTAAGATTTTTTGTTATAACTATAAGTACATACATACATGCACTGTAAATTTTAACTTTTGGTTGTTGTCCATGAACTCTTAATAGTAAATAAATAAATAAATAAAAAATAAACACTAGTTGAAATCAAAATTGATAATCAAATAATGCAGCTGGGATCGAAGTTCATCAGAAATGAAAAATAAGAACAAAAGTTAATATACATAACTGTATATTAGTAAAACAACGTTGATTTATGGCACTTTTGTACTATGTCACTAATTTTCTTCCATACAAAGTATGTTCGAATTTTTTTTTTTATTTGGATGAAAATAAACAACACCCTCAACAAAAAAAATTGCCAAAAATCAACGGTAATATGTTTCTGTAATTATGCATCGCAATGTACTATTAACTTGTTTGACTTGTGGTTAGAGCAACTTTGAATTGTTTTTGCTTTTTTTAACAATGTTCACCTTTCGTTATTTATGTGTTAGAATAAATATAAAACAAAATTTTGGTATTTTGAATGTGGAGAATTTGTCCTCCTGGAATGCTAAAAAATTCTGGTCACCTTAGAATAACAAGCCCAACAATTTTTACGGCTAATAATCCGAGATTTTCCTGTGTAAACGGGGTGAATAAAGAACGAGCTTTTTTTGAGATTTGTCGGCCGCTGCACTATGGGCTGGCATCAAGGAAAAGCGGCCATAAATCGAAATCAAAACATTTTTTCGTGAAACTTGGTATATAAATGTTTTTGGGGCCGCTGATTTCGAATCTGGACTCAGAATTTAAAAATTCAATATGGCGGATCCAATATGGCGACCGAAATTTTAAAAAATCAATTTTTTTATACAAATATTTGCATACAGGGGTTTTCGAGGTCGCTGATTTCGAATCTGGACTCAGAATTTGAAAAATCTTTATACCAAGCGCCTAAGTTGAAAATTCCAGCACTTTCATAAGCCTGTTATTAGCCTGCAAAGTTTGGTGAACATTTGCAGTTTCCAGAGCCTACCACGAGGAGGTTACAGGTTTAGAAGACTCCACTTTTATTTTTTTTTATTTTTTTTTTATTTTTTTAATTTTTTTTTACGGTTTTTTGGTTTTTTTTCATTAAAACGATTTTTTTTTAAGATTTTTTTATTTTATATTTTTCTTACTTTGAAAATTAAAGATATTTTAGGAAAATAAAATTGATTTCAACTGAAAATATTTTTTTTTACTTTTTTAAGATTTTTTTTTTTTAATTTTTTTATATTTTTATATTTTTTTTATGATTTACTTTTTTTTATCTCTTTTGAGGAGTGGCCGTTACTCTTCACTTTGCGGAACCTCTGGTAATGCGAGTAATGCAATTACTGCAGATGGAAGAGGCAATTTTTTTCGTTTTTGTAGTCGTGAACTCAAGCTATGAGACGCTATTAGTGGATCTGAGGAATCCATAGAACGCAAGAACATATCTTGCATTGTAGCTTCTCGACTACATTTCCGACTGTGCCGCTCACGGTAACACTTATAATTTTTATTGCGGGCTTCAGAAGCTTCTTCTGCAAACATTCCTACAGGTAAAATACTATTTTCTATAATCGCAGAGCCGTGAATTAATATTTTATGAACCGTCGCAGGCATAAAATACCAATTGTAGTTCGCAACATAAATTCTTGCAGTCTGATGGCACAGTATATTGAATTTATTAGGATCTATCGGCAGGTGGCAGGATAAAGCCATTAATATTATTGAAAAGTTGGTTACTAATTCTGTATTCAACTCTAAACAATTTGCAAAGACTTCTGAATTTTGAAAAGCCCGAATAAGAGACGCAACCATCTTAACTAAACGCTTAAGATCCTCAGAATGTACCTTATTTTCATCAATTAGTAATTTATTTAAAATATATTGTACACCGCTTCCTTTTTCAGCATCATTGGCATCTAAAATTTCCTTCTGAATGTCGTGAATGTCGCCATTATAATGAAACAGCTTTGATTAAATTGCATTTAACAATGAGCCGACCAACTAAGTTTCGAATTTTCTGAAATTTATT
>NW_023458556.1:106764353-106845873 GCF_013731165.1 Rhagoletis pomonella | reverse complement strand
AACGATTTTTTTAATTTATCATGGCTACTTTGTTACTTTTGTAATGTAAACAAAAAAAACATTTCTATTGGCTGTGTAACGATTTTTTAAAAATATTTTTAATATATCAAAAATGACTCAAATCTGTCAATTCAGTAAAACGTTATGGGCATTTGAACATAGACACAGTACAAAAGCTGTTCAGAGCGCACATACGTTTTTACCGTTATCTCTGAAAATACTAAAAAGCGCACATTTGCGCATTAATAGGTAATAATAGATACTTCAAAGAATATTTTCATATTGAAATTTTGTTAATATCATGGAGTGCCAAAAGTTGCCAGCATTCGACGGCTAAAACTTTTTGGTAAAAAACAACATTTTAAGAATAAAATTAATTTTTTTTCGTCAAGTTCCTTTATTTCAAAGCTTTTTCAGTATAATCTGTGTTGGAATATTCTAACTGAATACAAAAACGTAAAGTTTACCAAAAATATTTTGAGCGATATTCGAATTTCGCACTGTTTTTAACTATATGACCAAGTGCAAAAAAAGCCGAAGTATGAATGGTTATTGCCCTTTAATGGCAAAACTACTAAACGAAATTCTCTGAAATTTTGCTCATAGCTGCTCTAAAGTGTATAGATATCAAAAATATACTCCATTGGTCCCAGTTCCAAAACCGACTTTTGGCCACCTTTTCTTGATGCCAGCCCATAGTGCGCTGTGGTGTAGTGGTAAGCAGTGCGCGCTTCCACTCCACAATGCCTGGGTTCAAACCCTGGTCAAAGCAACATCGCAAAAATATAGAAAAAAGGTTTTTTCTTAACAGCGGTCGTCCCTCGGCAGGCAATGGCAAACCCCCGAGTGTATTTCTGCCATGAAAAACAGCTTCTCATAAAAATACAATCGCCGTTCGGAGTCGGCGTAAAACTGTAGGTCCCTCCGCTTTGTGTGACAACATCAAGGCGCACGCCACAAATCGGAGGAGAAGCTCGGCCAAACACTAACATATGTGTAAGCGCCAATCTATTATTATTATTATTTTTTTGAGATTATATTTATATGTGAGCATACTTTTAGTTAGTCAAGAATTAAGGAACGTTCATACGTAATTTCATAGGTATTAAATATCATCCCAACTTTCGATTTTTGTCCAGCTAAATCGTCACTTTTGCCTTATGTGCGACGTAGTACAAATATTGTCCATGGATTTGTATGTCTGAGTTTTCTGATATACATTTGTACATATCGCACACCTTCTTCAAAAGAGTCACAACTCATAAATTGGGATTTTTAGATTATGCTCTAAAAATGTATGCAGAGCTTTTATTTACCTTTCAACAAAGGCTGGAGCAAATTTTTATTATAATTTGTTAAAAAAAAACTAAGGTAAAGTCGCCCTTGTCCATATGATTATCATGTGCTAAGAAATAGTTTTTCGCATTTTCTGACAAACGTATTATTTTCAGTTGTGACTCTTTTGAAGACGGTGTGCGATACATGCATACATACATACATACATACCTGCACATTCATGACACCAAATTGGTTATTTAATAAATCGGTAGTTGGAATAATATGATAATTAGGTGGCATCCCTATGTACAGGTAAAATCTCTTCAATTTCGAGACTCGTGGTATTGGAATGTGAAACTGATAAGCATGAGCGAATATTTCTCTGTTGATATCAGCCGTCGCAAGGGTTAATAACACTTTCCAGAATTTTGCTCTCTGATGAAACACTTTTTCTACATATTTACAAACATTTAAACATACATGCATATGCACATACCTATATAAGAATATGTGGAAATATGGCTCAGCAAACACGCTCTTATTATCTAGTGCCGTCTAACAACCCCATAAATGAAAGAGAAACTTGAAAGAGAATATACACGTGCGTATGTATGTCTTTGCATTTGTAAATAAACAAACCTAGCAACTTCCTCAGTTCATTTCACCGGAAACGGAAGCCAAGCAGCGCAGCAGCAGCAGCATCGTTCACGCCATAAAGCAGAATTCGCAGCAGAGCAGCATCGCCCTGAAGCATATCTAAAGGGGTAGTTAGGTTGCTCCTCACTTGATATGAGTTGTACTGGGGGTGGGCAAGTATTTGTTCGAAAGGGTACGCGCGGCGGTCTGGTGCAAGCTGTGGTCACTAACAGTACACTTCATATGTGTTAGTGCTCGAATCGGATAAATTGCCGTGCAGGACATTATTTTTACGCGGAGTGGCAGCAGAAAGATTGAGAGAAGTACAAGTTGAAAGAAGCGTATAAAGAGAGAAAGAACCCTGCACTAAAGCGCAATGTGGGACTGTGAAGCTAAGTTGGTTATAACTTTCCTTTGGAAATTTCGACCGTTTCCGTTAATTTACTCTGCAGTTTACGTACATTCATATACATATCGTCGCATGGGTAAAAGATTGTCGTAAGCGTCATACGTACGTGCGTAACATACGGCAATCTTTTACCTAGGCGACGATATGTGTATGCACATAAGTATGCATTTATATGTAAAAATGTTTGTATGGTAGACATATGTACGAGCGCATGTGTTGGTAATGTATTGTTGTTTTATTTACTTTCGAACAGGTTCTTGCTTGCTCATTCGGTCGTTGTTTATTTCAATTCAGCCGCCATTCAGTCGGCTATGAGAAACTTGATAAGTCTCACAAGAATGGGTTAGCTATTGCCTTGGTGAACACTCATGCAAACACATAGATACATTGATAAATTTATATATGTACATACCCTGCAGGAAATGTATCTAACTATAAGCTAACTATAACTTGATTAGGAAGGAGCTAAAAGTCACTTATTATCTGTATATTTCCTTTGACGAAAGCTAACTATATTTCTATGGCGATGGCAGCGAAATAGTCAAGGGTGGTTTACCTCTGCATTAGAAGTAGTCAAGGGTGGTTACCTCTACATTTGATGTAACTAACTTGTAACTAACTACTTTGGACATGAAATATCAATTGAAAAACAAAATATTTTAATTTTTTAATTTCTTTATTTTTATTTACTTTATTTATTTTATTACATTCCATATTCTGCTGTTGGTGGTCCCATATTCGAACTCCGTCAGACATAACTTCAAAATGATAATATGAAATTTCGATCTTCCTTTTATTAGTCCTCAATTCGAAAAAGTATTTGCGAAGTGCAAGCTATTTAAATAGAAACGCGTTTAAAGAAAACAAGCTCCTTTATTACTCCTGCATTACTTGCCAACTAGTTTAAAGTTAGCTTTTTGTAGCTAACTACAAGTTATATATTTTATAGAAATCCCGCAAAAAAGCTAACTACAAGTGGATTATTTTTTATAAATTGATAATTTTTTTCTGCAGGGTATACATTTGCGCATGTGTGTATTTTATGCACATGTGTTCGTAAGAGCCTTTCATGGATGCTGTATATCCGGAGGTGTGTGGAAATTCCCTGCAGTGAAACCCCAAACTAGTCAGAAAAAATATTAGTTTACAACTACAATTTGCTGACTGAAACCGAACTAGTTCGAAAATGACCAGACTTGTACCAAGTACAAAACTATTTATTCATGTCTTGTTTTATTCAGGGACGGAAAATTATCATTATTTTTTAAATTTTAACCAAAAAAATCAACAAATTGTAATCGTCGTAAAACAATTTTATTTATACCAATAAAGATTAAAAATAATAATTAATATTTGAATTTTAATTTTTCGCTCAAAAGTAATTATTATTACTTGATTTTTATTTTTTCGATCAAAAATAATGATTATTTTATGATTTTTATTATTTCGCTCAAAGATAATAATTATTATTGAATTTTATTTTTTTCACTTAAGAATAATGATCATTCAAAAAAATCAAAAGCTATACCAGCGCGATTTTCGTCGCATCCTTTTCAGAGGGAGCGACACTTTAATAAAGGAATAAGCCTCGAAATTTTCAGGTCAAAATTTCAGTAAGTTACGTCTGTATAGCCTTTTCAATTTTATGAATAATCATTATTTTTAAGCCCTGTATGCAGCTCTCAAAAAAATGGTCAAGAAAAAATTGCCATTATTTCGTGTGTGTGTCCAAAGAATTTTTACATTTTTGATACTTCACAGCTTGTTGCCTCACTCTTTCCTCAAGAAATAATGGAACGGGCATATATTTCTGTTGCAAACCCGGGTTGCCTTGTGCTCTTTTTTCACAAAAACCTTTAGAAAACCGTAGTAGAAAGCGCAGTAAATTTCTTAAGAACTGCGTACTGCCTTAAGAAAATTTGTCTCAAGAAAATTTCTTAGCGATTTCTTGTACGTCATTTTATATGGAGTTTTTGCTTTTCTTGAGAGCTGCATACAGGCCTTTAAGTGGAAAAATAAAACTCAATAATAATTATTATCTCTGAGCGAAAAAATAAAAATCATAAAATAATCATTATTTGTGATCGAAAAAATAAAAATCAAATTATAATTAAAAATGATTAAAAATCAATAATAATTATTATTTTAGTGCGAAAAAAATAAAACTCATAAAATAATGATTAAATCCTGATTTAAATTATTTAACTCATAATGATTACCGTCCCTGGTTTTATTTGACTTCGACAGTTTATCTAATACAATAAAGTACACAAAATATTATAACTTTTATTTGGGTGTATTGTAAACCATTAAAGCGAGTACGTATTCAATTATACCAGATTAATATTCATAATAATTATTAAATAAAGCAAGTTTTTCTGGATAATCGTTAAATGATTAAATATCGATATTACCATCTTTTTAATGATTAATATTTAGTTACTTAAAAAACTTTTCAATTAATTCATTAATTTTAATTACATCATTATTTTGTTATTTTTGATAATTTTTGACTTTTTTTAATTACACGATTTTAATTATTTGATCAATTTCTATTATCAATCATCAAGGCAAACTATAGAGAAAAATTTAGAGTATT
Source organism: Rhagoletis pomonella (assembly GCF_013731165.1). NCBI lineage: Eukaryota > Metazoa > Arthropoda > Insecta > Diptera > Tephritidae > Rhagoletis > Rhagoletis pomonella. Next base: position 106,840,951 of record NW_023458556.1, on the reverse strand, counting down.
TAATAACTGCTTGAATTATTTATTTATTGTATTCTTATCCAAATCTCAAATTTTAAACATTAATTATTACTTTTATAAAATTTTAAAAAGAATAGACTGAAATGTGCACAGTTAATGAATTTAATTTATACTAATGAAAACTTTTATTTTTATTTTAGTTCACTCAAAAATTAACTAAAGTATTCATTTTATTTTTAACTAAAATATTTTCTTTTACATATTCAATATTATAAAAAAGATAAAAATATAGTATCTATTGTACCTGAAACCTTTTACTTTTAATAAAATTTAATGAAAAATGTCTTTAAATTTATGTTCGAAAGTTTGAGATATTTATGTATTTATTTTTCCTTTTACTTAATACTCAAAAAATTTAGCACTAATTATTGGCAAATCAAATGCTGCTAAATAAAAATGTGTAATATATTAAAGTGTACTTAATCAAAAGTGTTTTATTGTATATTCATGAATTCATTTTATTTTTTTACTTCCAAAGTAGTGGTTTTGGTCCATAATTGGACTAGTATTTTTCTGTCTACTTTGAACTAGTATGAGACTGGTATATTCCTGACCGAAATCTGACACTTGCCATCTCGTAGGACATCCCCATGTTAAAAATATCAGCTGATTGCATGGAAAAAAGATAGGTGGCTGACTAGTTGGGCATGCGGTTCATACTAGTTGTGAGGTAGTTTACAACCAGAGCTGGGTAAATTAAATTACGTTACAATTACAATTACATTCCTCAGGAATTGTAATTAGGAATCAATTCCTTTAGTTCACAGCAAAGGAATTGATTACTTTCTCAATTCCTTAGCAGTAATTTCAAATGTAATTGTTTTTATTTTTAATTCCATTACAAGGAATTTCATATTGTAATTGGAATAAATCACGTGCTAGTAATGTATTTTTTTTTCCAATTCCTTTGAAAGGAATTGAAAATGTAAATTTTTTTCCAATTCCTTTGAAAGGAATTGAAAATGTGATTGTTTTTTTCGAACTCCATTCCTCAAAGTAATTTAAAAAGTAATCGAAAAATTTATTAAAAAAATTTTTTTACTGCTGAATTGCAATAGCTTTGTTACATTTCCTGGTTGCTAATTGCCTTCAATAAATAACTTATACCTAAGTAGTATTACTAATTGGACTTTAAGAAAGCTGAATAACTCAAGCTGTAGCTGTTCAGTTTATAGGGTAACCGTTAACCTTTCAAGATCCTACCGCGAACGCGCTTCGCGGCAGATGAGACCCGTAAATGTCGAAGCAGGCATAACCCGCCCGAATACTTTCATGCTTGTCTTTCGGTCAAGAACAGTCCGGACTGTTGCTGCCTCGGGTACTGCTGATCTCTTGGACTAATCCCTGCGTATCTATAAAAATGTGCTGACTTAATTTAATGACTTAATATTATGGTACCCTTAATTCTACCCAAAATGGCGTGCCTTCTGGGGCCTTTGAAGTAATCTTACTAGTATCCGGCGTTACAAATAAGGATAGAGTCCGCTTGAATTACGAGCCCTGTCGGGCTGGAGATCCTACCTCCTAAGAGTTTTATAAATAAATTCCATTGCTATGGCTAAATTTTGATGATAACAAGGAAAGGACGCTAAAGTGACACAAAAAACGCCGAGACACGTAAAATTAATTTTGGATAGTAGGTTACGGATCTGTATACCGTTTTTTCAGATAAGGTCATTTACTGAAGTTATTTTCATTTTAAGTTTGCATTGCGATTAAAAAAATTTAAACTTTAACATGGAAAATATTATTTATACGCCATGTATGAGTACGGTCATGTACGATATGGCGTATGAGTAACATGATTTCCTGCTCCAATTTCCTACAAAAAATTATTGCACTTTCACTTAAAAATTGCAAACTTTTTTATTTATCCATCGAGTTACATCGTTAGTAGTGTTTTAAGGCGCCGCAAAGCAAGTCGATAATGGGTAGTCTATACTAATATATATTTTGAAAGCCGTTTTTTTCCTGGCGCAAAGCTCGAGAAAGGCTGTACAGATTTTTTTGAAATTTCGAAGTCGACTGCAGACTTTCCAAGGATGGTTATAGGCTAAAAAAAGTTTCGATATATAAAGTGGGCGTGGCACCTCCCATAGAAACCGAATTTTTCAAACTGCATATATTTACGGTAGCGTACTAGATATTTTTATCGATTTTGTAATCGATATTTTTAACGATTTAATAATAATAATAATAGATTGGCGCTTTCACATATGTTAGTGTTAGTGTTAGTGTTCACATATGTTAGACTTTGCTATAGATATTTTGATAGATAATTTAATCGGTTATGTTATCGATATTTTTATGGATGTTACTATCGATTTTGTTATCTATACACATGAAGTGAAATCATATGACAGAACATCAAATAATATGACTGTCGCATATTGAATGGTTTTCTAACTGAACTTACTAAATATGAGCTCCTACTACAATTATTCATCTTTAAATTTGTGAAGTAGGAAAACGGTGACATGGGAAAACCAAAATAAATATTTTTCTGTGCCACCTCATACGTACTATTGCATTTGACGGCTACGAGTTATTGTGCGCCAAGCGATGAAATATTGGTTATGAGACAAACTAGATATGTTACGTATGTTTCACTTCTCCAGTGTGGCCCAGGCGCACTTACTTTGTTTTGTGTGGTAAACTCCGAGTTTAAAAGTGGAGTTTAGCGTTAACCTCCAAAACTCGAATTTGTGGCTCAATGAGAACGTAATATTAAGATAGTTGATAACCCTTTTGAAAATATTTCCAAATCAAGATTTTTCAAATACCTTTCGTTTTGTACCCATACTGTAATATTTCATTTATTTTGTCAATTTAATTGAGTTAAATTTGCAAACAGGAGACAAACCTCATCGAAAATATTTTTGACTGTAAGCCTTCTTAAAACTCTCTACTTTGACACCCACATTGCAATATTTCCTTTATTTTATCAATTTAACTGAGTTAAAATTTTCAAATTGGTGGCAACACTCCTCAAGAATATCTCCAATGGTTATCTTTTTTAAAATTCTTTAATTTGATACCCATATTGCAATATTTCATTAATTTTACAAGTTTAATTCAGCTTCAAATTTTTAAACAAGTGGCAACCCTCCAAATTTTTGTATCATTAAGGATTCTGGCAAGGTGTATTTAACAAGGTGGTGTTGGGGCGCCAGCTGAGTTTTTCGCAGTGGAGAGCAGTACGTTGTTGTAACTCATACCAATGACAGTATAGATATCTGCGTATAATTTGTTTGTGTAATTTTTTACTTATATACGCTAACACCACCTTGTTAAATACGCACTGGATTCCGGTATTATACCGAACGACTAAAAAAAAAATTGTTCAAATCAGTTCAGCCGTTCTCGAGTTTTGAGGCCTCGTACAAACGAACACAACATTTTTATATATACTACTTATACATAGATATAGATAGAAGATGTCTAATGTCCAATTTCGATTTTAATCTTTGACTACAAAAAATTCCACATTTTATATTCGTGAATGAACTTTCAGTTTTTCAATTACTTTTACAATTCCTATGAGTAATTGAAGAAAACTTAAGTAATCTAGCAATTCCAGGTGATAGAATTGGAAAAAAATCAGTTACATTACATTACTAGCACGTAATTTATTCCAATTACAATATGAAATTCCTTGTAATGGAATTAAAAAGAAAAAAAGTGCATTTGAAATTACTTCTGAGGAATTGAAAAAGTAATCCATTCTTTTGCTGTGGACTGAAGGAATTGATTCATAATTACAATTCCTTGTAATTTGTAATTGGGAGTAACTTAATATCTAAAGGAATCATTACGACCCAGCTTTGTTTATGTACAACTAGTACATTTTACTACAGGGTTAGAATCATGCATACACACAATTGCCTTTTTATTATTATTATTATTATTATTATTACCTCCCTTTTATTAGCTCGGGATGTAACTATGTAATATTGATGCGCCTAAAAGATGCAGCGATTTCTATTCTCAAGTTACATACCTGTTGACAGTAGGAATGGAAATTATATTAGCGAGGTTTTAGTTTTTAAGCTGTAATTTTTATGGTTGCATATGCATTTATATACATATGTGTGTATTCACATACATAAATGCAATGATTACATATTTAGTAGATGTAGGCAGTGCGGATGTAAATGTTACGTCTTTATATCAATTTGCCGCACAGCAGAGAGATCCGTTAAGTATATGTACATATTAAAGATGGTAATATTTTCGCTTTTTACGATCCCGGGATTTTCGGGATGTCATTATCACAATCCCGGAATCCCGGGACTAGTCCGATATTCATTACTTTTGAACAACTTAAATCGGAACAAGTAAGAAAGTCTAAGTTCGGGCGGAGCCGAAGATTAAATACCCGGCGCAAGTATTAAATGTATGTTTTTCACATTTCCGAAAGATAGCGCTACATGGTAAGCCGGGGTGTATCAATTTTGAGTAAATTAGCGTCCTTAAATTTCGAATTATTGAAGTTTCAAGCATTTCTGAAATTTACCCTTATATGAAAAACGGCCTAATTTTAGTCCGATTTCAATAGTTTTCAACATTTTGTTTTTATGTGGCAAGCACAATAACCATAACGAGTTTGGTACAAATTGGTAGAACGGTTACCGAGATACATATATGTGATCATAAGTAGGCGGTGCCACGCCCTTTTTCCAAAATATTATCATAAACGTATTTCTTGGTAAAGAATTGTTCCAAGCACCAACCTTGAATAAATTAGCTTTAATATTTACTGATTTATCGAAGATTTCGTATTCCTCTAAATTACCGTTATACAGGACGTGGGCGTGTTTATCGTCCGATTTTCGGCCATTTGGTATGCTGTACCAAGACCAACAACTGTACCGAGTTTGGAAGAAATTGGTGCAGCGGTTACCAAGATATACACATGTAACCATAACTGGGCGTGGCTACGTCTAAAATTGTAAATATAAATTTTGAGTGAATAAGCTTAAGTAGTTACTAAAATATCGCAGTATTCGTACTTCTGAAAATTACCATTATATGGGAGGTAACCGTGGTTATTGTCCGATATTGCCCATTTTCAATACCATCCGCCCTACGCCCGAAAGAAGTGCACTTACCAAGTTCGTTAAGATATCTCAATTTTTATCGAGTTATCGTGTGCACAGACGGATAGACGGACGGACGGACGGACAGAGAGTCACCGCTTAATCGATTTCTCTTTTCATTCTGATCATTTATGTATACATTTGTCTATATCTATCTCGATTCGTTTTGCCTGTTACAAACAACCGTTATGTGTACAAAGGTATAATACCCTTGTGCACAAGTGCGCTCGGGTATAAAAATTGCTTCTATATTGTTTGAAAAGCTCTCCTACTATAAAATAAATAATAAATAAATGGGTTTGAAACCTACTTTTTTATTTAAAGTGGCGTGTTTGTTTTTTCTCTCTGAATTCAGGGTTTATTTTAAACGACTTTGTAATTTCAAAGAAATGATTAATTCCAAAAATTATTTGAAAATTCAGTGCAATGTAGAATAAAAAACTGGGTACCAAATGAAAGAGAAAATTTCTTTATAATTAAAAAAAAATTAAAATTTTTTGGATTCACAAGGACGAATACGTAATATTTTAAGCTGATAAATTTAGAAGGACGAAATTCGAGGATGTTATCGAGTTTATATACATAAGGCCTTAACATATATATTTTTCAAAATCAAATACATATTACGAAATTTCAAGGATAAAATTTTAAAAGGACATTTTCAATACTTACCAGTCCTTATGCACCAAAAAATTGAATCTGTTTAAATTCTACAAAATTTCCTCTTTAATTTGATAGCCATACTTCTTCTCTAAGCACATTTCACTGAGTTTCTTAAATCATTTTTGAATTACTCACATCAGAGTGAAAAACTAAAAACGCAATTTTTTTATATTTGGGCCATGGTTTCGCGAATATACTGAATTTTGTGTGTATATGTATAATGGGCTAGACATTTATAAAAATTATTAGTTATTAAATAAAAAAGAAATATGGTCAAGAAAATGAGTTTCTATTATCGCCATCAGTGCAAATAACAAATACCGAAATTTCCGGAATATTTGCCAAGAATCCCGGGATCACGGGATTAACATTCCTAGTACAAATGCATGTACCTACACAGGTATATAATTATAGATGTCCTTGTACGTATGTAAACAAGTACAACACTATTTCGTATGTAGAATATGGGTATCTACTATATACAACTACGGTCAACTAGTTAGAGAGGTAGAGAAAATTTCCCGGCAAGCAGAGTGGCCTACAAAAATGTTTTTTTTTAGAACTATATGACGGCGCTAAACGGTTTTTATTTATACCAACTATCCATCAAGTGATCAGGTTCACTTCCCCATGAACCACATGACAATATGTCATTGTGACCATATTTGCATAAGTAGGTCCTGTCTGAACAACCATGTCCAATCAGAAGTTGGGTTATATAGAAATCTATTTCGCCATGTAATCTGTTTAGCTAGCTTTCGATACTCTGAAAGAGTCTGAAAGTCCAGCGACTCGACGAAGGCACGTCCGACCGTTATTGCCCTTGCGTGACGATTTTTGGGCGTTCGGCCACGATCTCCAGTTTAGAGATTGCTCTTTCTTTAGATAGGGAGATCAAATAGGTGTACTGGATTTCTCTAGCTATTAGTCAGCAGAAGTTATACCAGCAATCACACAGGCCGCATCATGCGAAATTGCCCGTAAAGCACTACATATCATCGCTACTAAAACTATCGAATGTGCTAAAATGCGTTTTCATTTACGATACCTTGTGCATGCGTTTAGAATGATACTAAAGTTGGCAAATCGTCGAATTTCTAGTCTTCTTAGAAGCAGAGGATACTGGCTTTTTAACAAGGTGTCGAATCCCATACTTTTTCCAAATGACAACAACATTTTTTACACCAGTTTTCTTGCTCACATTCGATGGTTTGACATGGTAGCGACGATATACTTACGTATACATGTATGTATGTACGTGGGGCACTAAGCCGGAAATCGAGTTTAGCGTACGATTTTTATTTGAGTGCATGCCCCCAAACAGGAGCCACATACATAACTACCGATTGTGTCACCTTACTCAATAGGATCCTTCGACTCTGGCTAGGACCTCCAGCTGAAACACTATCACCTGCACCCTCTTGTTTACTTATCGCTTTAATTTGTATTTTGTATTATAGCGTAAGGACTATCATCACACCTAGGTATCATACTGGTGGAATGGTATCAAATATATACCCATTTTCACACATACAAATTCGTGCTTCCTTTTTTCTTCCTGTGGAATATCTGATAACACTAGCGGAGCTGCTGTTTCATTCACATGGTTGCCTGCTTCCTAAAGACTGAAACCGGCAGACTTTCGAACCTGTTACTCAAGAAGAATTGTTATTAGCAGCTTAACTTCTGGAGGAGAAAAAAGACCCAGGCCCAAGCAAAACACGGAAGTGGTACTATCTCAAGTAGGAGGTAGGAAAAATTGGAGGATATATAGTTTCGGATAGCAGCCTCGTCGTCTGAGCCTGTAATAAAATACCTATAGGAATAATTCTGGACAAGAGATTGACATTCAAAGCTCACATTCATTGCGCACAAATTCAGGCGGCAGCCACAGTGATGGCATTATCAAGAACAATACTCAAAACTCTAGGGCCGAACAATGCCGCGGTAGCTCTTAGCAAATGTGATCAGAAGCCAAATCTTTAATAAACAGTCAAACTATTAATTAGCAGCTGTAGGTTCTAGTATCAACTGTACATAAAAATAAGCTAAGTGAAAACCTATTCGAATATAAAAATCCAGTGAAGCGGTTTGAAAAAACCGAGTCAATCACCCTAATATCTATTAGTTTTTCGAAAGAAATGGTCACTATCCGAAGTGAAAATTTTATTTTATCGTAAAAAAAGATATTGGACCATTACATTCTTAATTAATTGGCGGTAACTGAATATAAATATGTACATATGTATGTGTATGTATACATATGCACAAGGGCGCACCGATGTATCACGGGCACGGGCCAAAAAAATATCGGAAGTTCTTTTTAGTACTGTACATATAGTACATAACATATGTTTCTTCGCTTTACGTATACAAACGAAGATAACTATTCCATAAATTGTTGTTAGAGGATTCTTTATTTATAAATGTATACATATATTACATATATCGTCACCCTTATACCAGAAGCATGAATGTGCAAGTTTATCAATTTCGAGCTATTGGGTTTACTTGATTAACCTTTGGATGTTCTATGTTATACCAAAACCCAGAAAACCGTGCGTACATGGAAACCACAAATTTTCCAATGTGAATTGCCTGAATGTAGAGTTAAGTCTCTTAAAAAACTTTCAAACTTGTTTTCCCAAAATTTTCCTTTTTACACATTCATGTTTCTGGCAAACGGGTGACGATATGTATTCATGTATGTGCATGTTTTCTTGCTGGCTTTTACGTGCCTTATAAAAATTTAAAACAAGTTATTTAACCGGGTTTCAGTTGCCATGGATCGTAATCTATTCTTAATGAGGTCCAACCTGATAAAATTCACTTTATCCAAACACGACAGATGATGGCAAAACGAGCAAAAGTCTTAGTTTATGTATCGCACACCGTCTTCAAAAGAGGCACATCTCAAAATGTGGCATTTTTGAAATTATAGCGCATGTACACAGAGCTTTTATTTACCTTTCAGCAAATGCTGGAGCAAATTTTTGTTATGTGTTCAAAAAACCTTAGCTAAAGTCTCCCTTGCCCATATGATTATCATGTGCTAAAAAATACTCTTTCACATTTTCCGACAAACGTGTAACTTTGAGTTGTGCCCCTTTTGAAGACGGTGTGCGAAATCATAGGCAAAATTTTTTCATATTCACCTGAACATATGTGGTTAAGGAGATCCAACTCAGAATGAGGCCCCTTTTTTCTGCAACTTGCGTATGTTTTCACATAAAAAAAAAAAATTCAACTTAATCATTCTAGATATGTTTTCTCAAGATCTGCCTCGGTAGATTCAACCAGGCCCGAGTTTTCATATGGGTCACTCACAATACGCAGTGGGGCAAGAGTCAGTGTAAACAATTTGGACATTTCTGCTATTGTTAAATGCAGCGCGGCTACTTCAGTCAGTAAAATACTTTTGGTGGATAGGAAACTTGGACTTTATAACTTTCGAACACATATTCTGCCCCATAAGTTTAATCATAGAACAGCTTCCTTTTCCGAATGCGGCCGTGGCGTTCTTCCAACTGAGTCTCGATGGTTTAATTTGAGGCAACATTTGTAGCTTCAGTCAATAGTATTGACCAGGAGTCTATGAAGCGCTGCAATTCACAGAGTAGCTGACAAATGCTGCTTGCATCCATTTCCATTGTTGGTTATAAGTATTATTGTTTTCACTGTCAATGCATTGCAGGGGTATGAAATCAAAAGATTGCATCCTTTTGAGCGAAGAGACAACGTTGGCTTGAATCTCAGGGGTTAATCCACTTTAAGAACCTTTTGCAAAAATTTAACGATTATTTTGTAGTTTTTAATTAATGTGCCGACAGAGAGCTTCAATCCTGACGTTCACCAGTATATATTTTCGATCTTTTTGGACTGAGTGCAAGTATTTTATAGATACAGTTTTTCAAAGCTTCCGAAAAATGATTTAATTTCAATAAAGCGTAAGCGATATCTTAGTCGACACGAATTTCTTTGCACATTACCATTAAAAATGTTCTCGTGTGCGATATATGGGCATATGTATGACATGCATACGTTTGTATGTCATATGTACATAATGCATATTCCATTTTCATCCTCTATGTCAGAAACAACAGTACACGGGGAAAATTGCCCCTGTTGCATATGCATATGTATATGTTTTAAAAGATTTGGTTCTTCATATTATACCTATGTACAGTCAGTCAATAAAATTTAGCTACAACGAATTTTTTAGAATACCGGCAGCTATTTTATAAATATTTTATTTTTCGAAAATTTTTTATAAAAATATGGTTAATTCTACAACAAAAATTCTAAAAATCAGAGTTCCAAACCTTATGCAAAAGTAAAGAAAATACTTTTTATTTACACTCTTTAGAAGAAAGCTAAGTACGCAGTTTTTTAGCCCATTTAATTTTAGTATAGTGCAAGTTTAAGGTAGCTAGGACTTACCGTTGATTTTTAGCAATTTTTTTTGTTGAAGGTGTCGCTCATTTTCTCCATATAAAATAATGCTTAATAATTTTTTTATATGAAAAAAAATGTCCGACACCTTCAACAAAAAAATTTCCCAAAAATCAGTGATAAGTCCTAACTTCCTCATACTTGCACTTTATTATATTAAAATTGAATGGGCTAAAAAAATGCACTCAACTTTTCTCTAGAGAGCGTAAATAAAAAGTGCAATATTTGAATGAAGTTTTGCAGAACTTTCTTCAATTTTGCGCAAGGTTTGGAACTCTGATTTTTAGGGTTTTTGTTGTAGAATTAACCATATTTTTATAAAAAAACACTAGCAGACCCGGCAAAATTCGTCCCGCCCAAAATAAATTTTTTGTATTGAAAATTTTGGTCCAACATTTTTACCGACTGTTCACGTCCATGATTTTCAGTGACGCATTTATCTTCTAATATTACGGTTTGGTGGTTGTGAGAAGGCATATTTTCATTGCCATCTTAAAAAACCTAGTAAAAGTGTATATGCATACAAAGATACATAATAGCTTCAGTGCGTTTGAAAGGCGCCACCTCCTCTTTTAAAATAGCGCCAATTTTCTCTTAGAGTATGGGATTGATTTCATTAATCTCCATACCATTTTCGAGTACTCTACCATGAACACTTCCGGAGATATGCAGTATGAAAAATTCGGTTTTTATGGCAGGTGCCACACCCGTTTATCCAATAGCTCAAATTTTTCTATGACTATGCAATTGAATCATATATCTCTATACCATATTCGAGTACTCTACCATGAACACTTCCAGAGATATGCAGTATGAAAAATCCGGTTTGTATGAGAGGTGCACGCCCTTTTTCCAATAGCCCCAATTTTTCTTCATGACTATGCGATTGATTTTATATATCTCCATACCAAATTCCAGTATTCTAACGTGAACACTTCCAGAGATATGCAGTGTGAAAAATTCGGTTTGTATGGGAGGTGCCACGCCCCTTTTTCCAATAGCCCACATTCTTCTTCGTGACTATGCGATTGATTTTATATATCTTATACATACCAAGTTGCAGTACTCTACCACGAACACTTCCAGAGATATCCAGTATAAAAAATTCGGTTTGTATGGGAGGTGCCACGGCCCCTTTTCCAATACTCGCAATTTTTCTCCATTAGTATGCGCTTGTTTTCGTATAACTCCATACCATGTTCTAGTCTTCTTCGATGAACATTTTCCGGGATATGCAATATGAAAAGTTCGGATTGTATGGGATGTGCCGCGCCCCTTTTTCTAATAGCCCCTCCAAGTCTACATGACCATGTGATGGATTTCATATATCTCCATACCAAGTTCCACTACTCTACCATGAACACTTCCAGAGATATACCTAAAGTATGAACAATTCTGTTTGTATGAGAGGTGCACGCCCTTTTTCCAATAGCCCCAATTTTTCTTCATGACTATGCGATTGACTTTATATACACTGAGGGAAAAAAATATTAAAATCGAATAGAAACGTAATTGATCTTACTATAAACGTCAACGAAAGTACTGTATATTGGTAAATATTCAATTCAATTACGCGCGTATTAAAATGACCGCGTTCGTTCGGAAAAAGCATCCGTGACAAAACTAACTAAAAAACAAAAAACAAATATTTAACTTGCATGTTGCCTGCAGTGGAGTTCGAACCCTGACCATCTCTGGATATCAGCAAATTGTGGCATGCATCTTTGTGCACTCAGCTACACCCAGGCAAATAAATTTGTTTTCAAATGTTGAATATCCATCAACACTACAGCACGCGATTTGTACGGATAAACATATACTATGTATGAATGTGTGTGCATGGATGCCACAATTGGTAACTTTTTACTAAAATTGGTAACTTTTAAACGGTTTGGTAACTTGGTAACTTGTGTTTCATTTTGGTAACTTTTGCAACTAAATATCTATTTGCATTGCTAGAAAGAAATGAATTATGTTTTACATTTGCGTAATTATAAAAACTCTTCATGGCAGCACTACTGACACTTCTACAAAATTACTTCGATAAAATTAGATTCATCTCATATTCGAATACTGGAAATATTTGAATTACAGTGGCAGCACCAAGGGCTGCCCTTCTAAAACAACTTTCGAATTTTAACGATAAATTTTGAATTCTACCATCTCACATTTTTATACCCGAGCGCACTTGTGCACAAGGGTATTATAACTTTGTTCACATAACGGTTGTTTGTAACAGGCAAAACGAATCGAGATAGATATAGACAAATGTATACATAAATGATCAGAATGAAAAGAGAAATCGATTAAGCGGTGACTGTCTGTCCGTCCGTCCGTCCGTCCGTCTGTGCACACGATAACTCGAGTAAAAATTGAGATATCTTAACGAAACTTCGTACATGCACTTCTATTGGGCGTGAGACGGATGGTATTGAAAATGGGCGAAATCGGACAATAACCACGCCTACCTCCCATATAACGGTAATTTTCAGAAATACGAAAACTGCGATATTTTAGTAACTACTGAAGATAATTCACTCAAAATTGACATTTAGAATAACTTTTAGACGAGAAATAAGAATATTAAAAATTTTTGAAAAATGGGCGTAGCCACGCCCACTTATAGTTACATGTGTATATTTTGGAAACCGCTGCACCAATTTCTTCCAAACTTGGCACAGTTGTTGACCTTGGTACAGCATACCAAATGGCCGAAAATTTTTAAAATCGGACAATAACCACGCCCACATCCCATATAACGGTAATTTCGAGAAATACGAAATCCTCGATAAATCAGTAAATATTAAAGCTAATTTATTCAAAATTGACGGTTGCAACAATTATCATTTATCAATTTATCAGGAAATACGCTTATGAAAAAATTTTGGAAAATGGGCGTGGCACCGCCCAATTATGATCACATTTATGTATATCGGTAACAGTTCTAGCAATTTGTACCAAACTCGGTATGATTATTGTGCTTGCCACATAAAAGCAAACCGTTGAAAATTATTGAAATCGGACTAAAATTACGGCCGCTTTTCATATAACGGTAAATTTCAGAAATGCTTGAAATTTCAATATTTCGAAATTTAAGGATGCTACTTTACTTAATATTTATACACCCGCTTATCATGTAGCGGTAGCTTTCGGAAAGGTGGAAAACATATATTTAATACTTGCGCCGGGTATTTAATGTTCGGCTCCGCCCGAACTTAGACTTTCTTACTTGTTTTAAATCGTTTTGATTATTCCGGCACGAAAAAAAAGTCGCGTGCTTTTTACTAGACCCACCTACCGACATGTATTTCGACCCACTAAATCCGAATCTGAGGTCCGTTTGACACGTACACTAAATTATGAAAAACCGAAAAAATAGCAAAAAAATTTGCAATTTTCGCAATTTGCTCGAAATTTTGTACGAGTTAAATGGATGGTTAAAAGCACCCGCAACTTTTTTTTTGTGTACCGGTGCCATTATTCCGTGAGTTACAGGTCCAAATAACGGCACATTCCGAACGAAAAACGATACTAAAAATGGCACAACGCCGAAACCGATTTGTCTCCAAACCAAATTTGATAAGTGATGATGGAAAATCGTTCCACATTACACCATACTCCTACCCTGTCGGAAACACCAACAACGAAAATGAGAATAACGGCACATGCAGTAATTAATTGATAGCAAAATATTTTCTAGTAAAAAAAAAATATTATAATTGTCAATGCCATTTTCAATCTTGATAATTTATCAAGAAAACAGATTTAAACTTCTGTGCTAGAACTGGGAGTTCTTGATAAATAATCAAAAATCGACAAATTATAAAAATAAGTAAGTATATACACATTTGTTAAGAAATATAGCAGTTTTATTCAGTATTTTTTTTCTCAGTGAAGAAGTGAAGATTTTGGTAGTGAAGATTTGGTAACTTTTGGTAACTTTTCTTAAGTGATTTTGGTAGAAAAATTTGTTGGGGAGTGGCAACCATGTGTGTGTGTTGTCGCCGCTCCCAGAGCGGCGCTCTGCATGCTTGGGGTGCGTATGTACACTCATATATATACTCAGATGTGAACAGTCAAATACGTGCGTAATAAATTTTGTATGAAAATATTATTTTTAAATTCAAACATTTTTAAATGATAACACTGTACGGCAAAATCAACTTTTCTTCTGGGTATCGGACCAAACCAAGTTTTTTTAAGAGATTGAGGCATAGGTAAAAAAGTGATTTCTCAGTTTTTCGAAGTTAGCCTCCGAAATCGAGATATGGGCCTTCGAAGTTCGAAATAGGACCTTTGGTAAAAACTTATATTTAATTATTGCATGTAAATAACTAAAAAACCTAGAACTAACCTAACTTTTTTTGTGCAAACTTATATTACAGGTGCTATAAGGGGTCAAAGTTCAGATCTTCGAAAAACTAAATTCCTTATATTTCAAACAACTTTGAACAGATTTTTAAAAAATTTACATCGTTGTAAAAGTGATTTCTTCCAATATGCATATTTGTATACTTCGAATATAAGAAGTTTAGAAAAAACACAATTTAAATGAAAAAATACCTTTTTTTATAAAAAAAATATATTTGAAACAAAAAAATTACTAACCGATTTTTAAAAAATTGGTATCGTTGTAAAGCTGATTAAATCCCCTTTCTTCTGATATGCATATTTATATACTTCGTATACAAAAATTTGAGAAAAAACACATTAAAAGAAAAAATACATTTAAAAAAAAATAAAATATTTTAAACAAAAGAATTATTTATTTTTTTATTCAATTCATCCAGTGGTGTAGCCAGGGGGATTTGGGGGATAGATCCCCCCCTTCCTCAGTGAAATGAAACTTTTTATTTTTGAATTAATAACACAATACTATTTTACCCTTCCCATTTATAAAATTTTTATTATTATCTTTTAATGAATAAATAAAATTATCGGTTGGTGGATTATGTATTTGAATATTTTCGAAATACACTCGGCCATTTTGCTTAGTTCCCCATAGTGTTGGGAAATAAAATTGTTCCTTCAGTACGAAATCTATACAAAAACTGTACTTTTCGACTGTAAATTGTATCGACTTTTTAATTTGCTCATATGCATGCATGCACACATAGATTCCTTTCAAGACCAATGATTTGATGTTATTCACGGG
Organism: Rhagoletis pomonella; assembly: GCF_013731165.1. Lineage (NCBI taxonomy): Eukaryota > Metazoa > Arthropoda > Insecta > Diptera > Tephritidae > Rhagoletis > Rhagoletis pomonella. Next base: position 106,825,564 of record NW_023458556.1, on the reverse strand, counting down.
AAAGTTTATGTAGGTACATTTACATATTTTACACTTTTAACATAAATGTCAAGGAAGATATTTTAAGATACACTTCTTAACAAACTAATTTTTTTAAGTTGGAATGAATGGATAAAAGAGACTTCTTCTTTGAATTCAGTGCTAAAACTTGACATTTCAAGTGCTTATCAAAACTTTATACATGTTAACTAGATTGGCCATTTATCTTAAAATTATATAATTTTAATTATTTGTTTATAAAAATGCAGTTTACACTTTAACAAAACCCGTATAAATCCAAAGTTTAATCTTTGCGCAACATTAAAAAAATCAACAAACTTTCGTAAAGCTTTTTATATAGACTTCCTAGAAATACATATTTTGAGTATGCAGTTTTGTAGCCCGATCAATTCAAATAAAGCGCAAGTTTAAAATACATACCTGCGACTTATCGGTGACTTTTAATATATGTATATATTTTTTTTTTGATGAAGGCGTTGCTCATTTTCTTCATTAAAAAAATCGTGGAACATACTTAGATAATCTGGAAGAAAATTACCGACATCGTCAAAAATATGCCATACATCAACTGTAAATCACAGCTACTTTAAATTTGCACTTTATTAGACTAAAATTGAATGAGCTAAAAAACTGCAAAATATTAAGAGATAAAATTGAAATAGAAAGTTCGAAATTTTTACGAAAGTTTGTCGATTTTTTTAATGTTGTTCAAAGACTAAACTTATGTTCATTTGGTGTTTGTTAAGGAATAAACTATATTTTTATAAACAAATAATTCAAATTAAGATATAATAAAATAAATAGTCAAATCTAGTCAATATGTGAGTGTCGTAAAGTTATGATATTTAAGAACATCTCTTTCTTAATTAACGATGACACTGTTTCTATATGAAACTGATTTCGACATTTTGTTTTAATAAAATTTAGTATCGAAAATATTCTTTCAAAACTTGCCTAGGAATGTGATATAATGGTTCGTTCAAAACTTTTTGAAAACTTTTAAAGGCAAAAACGAGAAGGCGAAGACAAAGAGAGAAAAAAAAATTTCCCGCAGTGAATTTTCAGATTTTTAAAACGGTATAGTAATTTAATTTTTTAAATTTAAATAAAGCATGAAGACCCCATGGAATAAATGAGTAGATAAAAAATATATAACGGTAAAACTGGCACATACATAAATATATGAAAGAATGCACTCAGGCGACGCCTCTAGCCATTGTCTGTCACAAATTTAAGTTATCGATGGACTTTTTTTTCATCCCCCCCCAAAGCCCAATCCTGGCTACGCCACTGAATTCATCAATTAGAGTACAACTCAGTTAGATTACTAAAGTTAAATAAAAAAGAAAAGGAAAAAATAAAATTAAAAATAAACTACAAAATAGACATAATGAGTAATAAGGTACATGTACACAATACAATATGCGAATGTGCATATGAATTTTTACAAATTTGGTTAGTCTGCCTCAGACAACGGGTGAGTGGCTCATTACACATAAAGTTGGTCTTGTGAATTGGTAAACGGAACATGTCACTGAATCTGAGATCCCGAGCAGGACAATTGAAAAGAATTAGTTCAAGCAAGAAGTGGCACTTGACATGGCTGGTGACTATGTCCGTTAGAGGTGTCAAACTATCGATGGTACTATCGATAGTATCGATAGTTTTATTTTTTTGCCCCTATCGATGAGTAGTGATAGTTTTTCTCAAAAAAGGTTAAACTATCGATAGAACTAGTTGACTATAGAATAGTTTAAAACCTCTAGCACAGCCGATTTTATTTATAATGTCTCCATGTAGCGGCGCGTCAGTTTTTTAAGTTTGTCAATTTTTTATTATAAGTGATACTTTCATTGTGATTCCTCCTTTAATGGCCGTTTTCTCAAGCAACCTTTAATTGAAAAGCTCCCTTTATATTTAAACGTTGCTTCAAACCATAGGGCTATGTCTGAAGTAAAGCATTTCTATTATCGGTGTTTGACGTTTGTATGTTTCTTGGCTGTAAACAAATCAAAAATTTATATTACGAAATTTAAACAAAATATATCATATTTGAAAATTTATAATAAGCAACAATTATACAAGGCAACAGTGATTTTGTTGCGGCAGATGATAAAGCTGTTTTTGATAGACTTTTTTATGCTGATTACGAGTCCGTAAGCATAAAGTTTCCATCAGCTCCAGATTTTGAGAAAAACGAGGTCAAATTGTCAAAAACTCACGTTTTTTGCAATATTTTAGGTCTAGCACAAAAAACAAAAGGTGATAGAACCTTTAACTGAGCTTAAATTAAAGCTATAACTCTCGGCTACTATCCCTGCACCTTGACCTGATGGTCACTAAAAGTCATTTATTGAACAATATAAAAATACTGGAATAAATAGATACTGTGCTATTGAAAAAAATAAATAAGTTTTGCCAAAATCAGTTTTTGCTGTTAAATAATTAACTATAAGTGACCGATTGTAGTCGAAAGTTCAAGCCTTAATTTCAGACCAAGTGGAAGGCTCTATCAGCATTTGTTTAATTGCGGTGGGTACTCAAACTTCGCACAAAATCAGGTTATGCTGTTCAATAAATGACTATAAGTGACCATCAGGTCAAGGTGTAGGGATGGAATTTTCAGGGATAGTAGTCGAGACTTCTAGCTTTAATTTAAGCCTAATACCGCCTTTTGTTTCTTTAAAATATTGCAAAAAAAAAAATAGATATGTAAATAAATAAATAAAATTCGATAAACAAATGCTTTACTTAGACAGAACTATACATGTTAAAGCAATATTTAAACATAAAGTGAATTTTAAAGTTAAAAGTTACTTAAGAAAATGGCCCTACGTGTGTTTATATTTTCAATATTTTGTTTTTTTTTTTTGTTTTTCGATGCCGTCCCTGTTAATTTGGAACAGTTTTTAACATTACATTGACTATCGATAGTACTATCGATGGTAGCGTTTGACACTATCGATAGTATTGCTGGAAATTATCAACGAGTAATGATAGTTTTTTTCTGAAACATGGAAACTATCGATGGTGGCACTATCGATAGTTTTACAACTCTAATGTCCCTAATAAACATGATTGAGGACATTTTTCTACGCATTTCTAATGTAGGTAATGCCAATAAAAGGCACCTACTATTATAATCGGGAATGCTGCAATTCCACCGGAGGATGTGAATTGCGTATCTGGTAAAGCATTTTTGGACCTTCTCTACCCTTGAAGATGAACCCGAATAGAAGGGATCCCAAATGATGCTACAGTACTCAAGATTCGATCTTACAAATGAGAAATATAAGCTCTTAAGTGTGAAGAGGTCTTGAAATTCATTTGAATTCCTTATTACAAAGCCAAGCATCGACCTCGCCTTGGTGATCATAAAATCGATATGTTTAGAAAAGGGCATTTTCGATGTAAACACGACTCCCAGAATTTTCTTTTCATAAATTTTTGTAAGTGATGCAGTGTTTAACCGAAAGTGGTAGTCAACTGTTGCTATGCGTCTACTGAAGAACATAAATTGACATTTACCAACGTTAAGAGGCAACGAGTTAGTGTCACACCATGAGTTCAGTCTTTGCAAGTCTTCTTGAAGACTAATGCAGTCGGACACGGTTTTTATGCGGATGTATAACTTTAGATCATCAGCATACATTAAACAATGCGATGTTAGGAAAACGTCCGGAATATCATTAACAAAAACCAGGAAAAGTAACGGACCCAGATGGCTGCCTTGTGGGGCCCCCGAGGTGACTTTAATTACATCGGATTTAGTATTATTAATTTGAACGAATTGGGTCCTATCAACAAGATACGATGCAAACCACTTAAGCATATTTGCGTGCACTCCGATTGATTACAGCTTTTTAAGTAGTAATGTATGACTAACCTTACCGAAGGCTTTCGAGAAGTCAGTGAATATGGCATCGCATTGATGACCGTTTTCAAATTGTTTTAGAACAAAATTTTAAAATAACGCTAAGTTTGTAGAAGTTGATCTACCTTTTATGAATCCATGCTGATAAGGTGATATTAGCTCGGAAATTTGGAAAATAATCTTATCATGAACTAGCTTCTCGAAGAGTTTAGGTATGCTTGGAATTTTACTAATTTGACGATAATTTTTGATGTCGGACTTGCTCCCAGACTTATGTATAGGTGTGATGAGGGATCTTTTCTAAATCGGTAAGAATTCACCTACATTTAGGGATTTGCTAAATATTATAGATAACGGTATTGCTAACGCTGGGGCACAGTTCTTTAACAAGGAAGGGGAAAAGCCATCTTCACCAGGAATAGGGTCGTTTGGCAAGGCTAAAAGGCCATCTAGGACTTTATCTTCTGAGAGCTGCAATCCTTTAAGGACAAGTGTGCTGTTATAGGAAACATTGATTGTACCGGTTTCAGAATGAGGAGCATACACAGAACGGAAAAACTTGGCAAAAATGTTACAAATCATCTGAACGTTCGACGAAGATTCACCCAAATAATGCACCATGTCAGGAATCCCTGTTGTTTTCTTCTTGCAATTCACAAACTTCCAGAACCGTTTGCTATTAGACCTTATTTCACTCTCCATTTTTATGATGTAGTTCTGATATAAAAATTTATTCAGGGCATCCAACTCTTTTTGTAACCCCCTGTAAGATTCAAAAAGCTCAAAGCTATTACTCGACTGGAGATACCGCTTATACGCCTTGGTTTTTTTTATTGTTTAGGTTTATAAGCCTAGAGTTATACCAGATCGGTTTGGAAAGATTTTTTACCGACTTCATAGGGACGAAGCTTTCAATTGCCGCTACTAGTTCGTCTCTAAAAGTATCGTAAGCGTTTGACAATTGGGCGATGCCCAAGGCACCACCAAGTTCAACGAGCGCGAAATCTCACCAAATTTGGCTTCAGTGAAGTTATAGCTTTTGCGATTACAACTAACAGATTTTATATAGCTGATAAGTTCAAAACGAACTCATCAAGCTTTGTGATGTATGGAGTTAAGAAGAGGGGGTGAAGAGAGGGGCTGGACATCAGATTTAAGGTTCAATATGTAAAGGATTTAAGGTCAGATTTGTAAATACCAAGTCAATAATACGGTTATTGTCGTTATGAACTCTGTTAATTTGACAGAGGTTGAACTCAGCAAAGGTGTCGAGTACCTCACATTCACACTCACTTGATACTTCATAAGGCAAAAGTCATCATCAAAACACCACTTCACATTAGGGAAGTTGAAATCGCCTACAATTGATATTTTGATGATCATCAACACTATTCAGTACAGAACGACAGTTATTTATGTGCATTTTATACAATTCAACCGGAATTAAAGGCGGTATGTAGCTTACAGAAATGGAAAATTCACGTGATTTATCTATAGCGATTTTAACAATAATTTTATCAATTTCAAAACGCCTCTGGGATGAACTTATATTATAAGATAGGGTGATTTGCCTACTGGGTAGACTCGAACGAACAGCAACGAGCACACCGCCGCCTTTAGAGAGACGAGTAGTACGGGAGCATCGGTCTTTGCGAAATACATTGTACATTTGGCAGTTGAACATTTCTGCAGTATGATGACAATCGGAGAGCCAGGTCTCGGTTAAGACAATGATATCGTAGAGAGATGATGATGAAAAAAACAGCAATGGAAGCATTTTTGGTCTTAGGCCACCAGCATTTTGATAATATGTATAGAAGGAACTTTGCAGCGACCGGTGAATCATTGACAGCATAAGCGTTCGCTAGGCATGCTGCGGCTTCTCTTCTTCTCTTCGAAAATTTACAAACGGTCGTACTCTTATGATCTCTTGCCAGAGCGAGGGGTCAAAAATTTGATTTTTAAAACGTTAGTATCGTTGTAAAGGAGATTAAACCTCCTTTCTTCTGATATGCATATTTGTATACTTCGTGCATAAAAATAAAATAAAAAACATTTTTAAAGAAAAAGAACCTTTTTTATAAAAAAATGTTTTAAACAAAAAATATTAACTGATTTTTAAAAAATTGGTATCATTGTAAAGGCAATTAAGCTCCTTTCTTCTGATATGCATATTTGTATACTTCGTATATAAAAATTTAAGAAAACACACATTTAAAGGAAAAAATAACTTCTTTTTATAAAAAAAAACCTTTTTGACAGAAAAACTACCAACCGATTTTAAAACAATTGGTACCGTTGTGAAGGCGATTAAACCCCCTTTCTTCTAATATGCATATTTGTATGCTTCGTATATAAAATGTGAGAAAAAACACTTAAGAGGAAAAAATAGCAATTTTTTCTTATAAAAAATATTGTAAACTAAAAAATTCCTAATTAGAAATACAATTGAATACTTTATTTAAATAAAACAGAAAATTGCGTTTAATTTTTATATATAACCTGTTATGTAAAAAATCAAAAACCATGGTGTTTTTATATTTTTATATGTCTTAGACTTCTGTTACATATACTTTTGCTTTATTTTTAACAGGCCTGTGGGTAAACAAGAACGAATTAACGCTTAAAACATTATTAGTTATTTATTTTATTTAAATACGGTATTAAATTTTATTACTAATTAGTAATTTTTTTGTAAACTTTTTTTTATAAGAAAAAATTGGTATTTTTTCCTTTTAAGTGTTTTTTCTAAAATTTTTTTATACGAAGTGTACAAATATTCGACGAAAAAGGGTTTAATTGACTTAACAACGATGCCAGTATTTTAAAAATTGGTGAGTAATTTTTTTGTTTAAAATATTTTTTGATAAAAAAGTTATTTTTTCCTTTTAAGTGTTTTTTCTCAAACACGAAGTATTTAAATATGCACATCGGAAGAAAGGGGGTTTAATCGCCTTAACAACGATATGAATTTTTTAAAAATCGGTTAGTAATTTTTATGTTTAAAATATTTTTTTTATACAAAAAAATGTATTTTTCCTTTGTGTTTTTTCTCAAATTTTTATATACGAAGTATACAAGTTTTTATATCACAAGAAAGGGGGTTAAATCACCTTTACAACGATATGAATCTTTTAAAAATCAGTAAAAAAATTTCTCTAAAATATTAAGTTTTTAATTTTTCGAAGATATGAAATTTGACCCGTTATAGCACCTGTAATATAAGTTTTCACAGAAAAAGTTATATACCATATAAATAAGAGCAAAATGCGGACTACGTCTGTATTTTTACTTTTTTTTTGCTTTTTACATGCAATAATTAAAAATAATTTTTTACCAAATGTCCAAATTCGAACTTCGAAGGCCCATATCTCGATTTCGGAGGCTAACTTCGAAAAACGGAGAAATCACTTTTTCACTTATGGCCCAATCTCTTAGATGGTTAGATTCAATATCCAGCCCAGTGCTGTACAGTGTAATCAAATATAAAGTATTCATTTTTACTATGCATTATTTCCCTCAGTGTATCTCCATGCCAAATTCTAGTATTCTATCATGAACAATGCCAGAGATATGTAGTGTGAAAAATTCGGTTTGTATGGGAGATGCCACGCCCCCTGCACCTAACGGTATGAAATATACTTTACATCCGATTCTCATACCTACCATATATGAACAAAAAGATTTCATAAAGATCGGTAGAGCCGTTTACGAGGAGTTCGGTCACAAACACCGTGACACGAGATATTTATATAAGTATTAGATTAGCGAAAAATAGAATATGTAAAAAATAGTTGTCCGTATTGTAAAAAATTCGCTGTACCTAAACTTAATTGACTGGCTGTATATGCACGTACAGACTATATGTCCCCAAACATATTTACAGTATACATATGTGTACATGGATGTATATAAATACATATGTACTTATGTATGTATAATAAAGATATCTATTTCTTGACCATATCTGCAAGTATCCATAACAACAAGACGTGCTCTCGAGTGAAAAACGAATTAACCAATACCACCTATCCTACATGCATGTACCTACATAAACATATGCTTATACAGTGCACTCGCGATAAAGTGAACTACTTAAAACCAAGGGAGATCATGACTATGAAATAGTTCATGTTTACGAATGTGGAAAATTAATGGGAAAAATACTCCTGCCCCAATACGAATAAGTTATTACCGCTTCACTCGCCTTTTTCGTTAAAGTCTTTTAATAAGGACTTACGGTGATTGTCATAACGAGTCTGTGATACAGAAAAAGAACGACTTAGTTGGGTGGTATAAGAATGTAGGTAATTTTTAAACAAAACCACTATTTAAATATTAGGGGATTCTCCAAACTCAAAACCGTTAAATTCCACGTATGTACATTAGGGTAGTCCAAAAATGCATGTGAAAAAGTAAAGTCGGAAGTTGTATGCTCTCACCCCCTAGGATTGTTCTATACCAAGAAAAAATATACCCATATTTTTTATTTTTAAATCAAAAAATATTTAGAGGTCGCTCAAAGCGCCCAAAGTTTTCCATGTATTTTATATGGAGAAAAAATAACTTTTCGTAAAAATGGTATAGAATAGTTAAAAATCAATATTTTTCTACCAGAAAACTTTGTTTATCTGCAGCAGATTCCCAGTAATAACACCCAATTGTTTATTTAAACATTTTTTCATTGCAACTATAAAATATAGGTTCGCCAAAAACCCACAAAAACCACGAAAAATGCAATGGGGTGACCAATAAAAAATCACTAGTATTAAAAAATGGTTAAATAGACAATTGGGTATTATTATTGAAAGTCTCCTGAAGAGAACCAAAGTTTTCCGATCGAAAAATATTGACTTTCAAGAATTCTATACCATTTCTACGAAAAAATTTATTTTTCCAATATAAAAATACATGGAAAACTTTGAGCGCTTAGAGCGACCTCTAAATATTTTATGCTTTCAAAATAAAAAAATTGGGGTATACTTTTTTCGATATAGAATTATCCTAGGGGGTGAGAGCATTACAATTCCTACTTTACTGTTTTTCGACCACCCTAAGGTGCATACATATGTATATGTTAATACAGTCGTGTCTCTATATAGCGAACGCCCGCTATAGTGAACACCTCCATATAGTGAACACCGAAATATTTACACAGAGTACTCTAAATAGTGAACAATTTATTACTAGAAAAGCTGCTACTATTTGATGCTAATGTTTATTTGGTTCTTGTCGAGTTCCAACCGCTTGTGCGTGAATGTGCGCTGTTTTACGTGTTTATTTTTTATTTTTTGTGAGCTAATAAATTTAGCATTTAAATAATTTTTAAGTGTTATCATGTCTGCGAGGAAACTCCTTTCGTTGAAGCAAAAATCTGAAATTGTTGAAAAAATCGGAAATTTATGGTGTAACTGCAGACATCTTCATAGAATGGTTTCACCATTGCTTCGTCCGTCACGTAATACATTTAAAATTCCTAACAGTTTTACCGAGTATTTTTTCGTTTTTAATTGTTATTAGGTTCAAAATTATTTGCTACAAAAGGGCTTACCAACCAAAGCTATCTTATTGCTTGATAACGCCCTTAGCCATCCGCCAGAAGATGAACTTAAAACTGCTGATGGCTCAATATTCGTGGTTTATATGCCTCCAAATTAAACGCCTTTTATTCAGCCTATGGATTAAAATGTGATTCGCTTAACTAAGCTGTACTACAAAAAACATCTGCTGTTATTAGCTGTAGGAAAAGATGACATCACACAATTTTTAAAAACTTTAACTTTTGAAGATGCTGTATCATTTTTAATGCTTGCTTGGAATCAGCTGAAGGCAAGTGTAACAGCGAAATGTTGGAAGCCTTTATTAGAATGTTTCAATGCCACAGAGCCAAATGAAAGCGAGGATGAAGACGATGATGTTCCTCTGAGCTTACTTCGCCAAAAAATATTGCAGGATAAATATAAAGAAATCGATGATATACAGGGTCTGCTGCAAGTTGTAATACCGAAGGTAATTTTATTGACCCTATTGACATTCACCTGCCCATTTCGTTTTTATGTAGTTTAATTGTCTTAGGAAACCTACACTGAAAATGATATCTAAAATTGGAATACCATCGAAGACGACGAACCAATAGATTTAGAGAAAGATGCCGAGGATACTGCAGAAGTTGGTGATGATGACCAAGGCGAAGGACAGATCGGAAATCCTATAAAAGCCACTGAAGCTATTAAAAACTGACTATGCTGGCATAATAGTATTGAGAACTCTACGTGAAAAAGCGGCCCAAAAGTCAATTTCCTTATGCATGAAGCAACCATCTATTCGCGAATTCTTTCAATAAACATTCATATGTCCATTTATATTTTCCTAAGTGTACATTTATTCCAAAGATCTGTTGCACTTACATACACAAACATGAATTTTGAGCAAATAAAACAAGTTTTTGAACAAAATAAGTCAACCTTAATATAGTGAACAACCTGGATGCTGTGAACAGGCCATGCAAAAATTAGTTCACTATATCCAGACACGACTGTATATGAATTCATTACACGATGCAGCGAAACAAAGGTGGCGCCTTCCGCGGACCGCTAGTCCTCTCTTTCTCGATTTGACAGCATCCACCCTTTCGCTCACGTCACATTATTATTTTTTCGCACTAGTGATGAATATTAAATTTTCATATTGTACCAACTTGCCGAAAGTTGTACCTAAAACTAGATATACGTACCTAAAGAGTTAACATGTATTTTTATGTGCATACATTTTTGGCAGTTGGTGGACTACATCTTCCTTTTGTACCATAACAATTTTTCTACTTACATGAAACAATATTTTACTACCCCTGCAAAAATCGTTGGACCATGTAGTCTATTTGTGGTATATTGGAGTACTTACAAAAGTGCTCCTCTGTCATGCTGTAGCGGACCAACTCGTGTCTCTGCACCAGCTTATTGTTACCCGATCACTGCTCGTGTTTTAACGAAATGTGATTGAAGTTGAGCATTTGAAAGTACATTTGCATGTCTGGCTGTAGCTGAACGTGTAGAGATGCTAGCTGTTAGTTGTTAGCTCCCAGCATGTTCGGGTTCGAATGTCGTCAGAGGCAACATGTAATTTTTAATTTTTGTTTTTGGTTTTTATTCATTTCAAAAAAAGCATCTGCGAAGTAAAGAACAAAAGCGTGTACAAACGAAAAATTATAACGACAATGTCATTGGAGTATGTTAGGAGTAGTTTTGTGCTACTCTGATGTAATGCAGAGATGGAGTATATGGTCCTGCCCTAGGACATCGCAATGTTAATTGGAGCATATTTTTTATATGAATTGTGGTTAATTTTGGAGTACTCCTTGGTCCTTCGGGAGTACTCTTTACATGCATGCATGGAGTAGTCGCGATTTTTGCAGGGACGTTCCAAATGTACCTAAAATATTGTGCTTGTACCGAATGTATGTTCAAATTAAAGAAGCTGAAGAGTAGGTACAATTCAACCTAGTTTTACATCACCACTTGTTCGCTTCTTCCTCTTCTTCTTCAAAATTATTCTTTACACTCTCATTCTCAAAATAATGTGACGTCACACCCAGTTGCTCTCAGCTCGATTGGCGCAATCTTGTATTCTATCATTCTTAAATTCATTACACATACCCATAGACAACAAACTGAATTAATTTTTTGTTTACCTTATAGGGTTTTCTAAATTTGTGCACGTTAAGCGCTTATCACGTAAGGCAGCGTTCGCGTAACTGCGACTGCACTGTATCTATTTAAGTATATAGCACATCTGTACATACACACAGTACATGTTAGTACATACATATTTACATTCCAGATTCCGACAATCAGAGAAAAATTATATGTGAGCGCCCAAAGTCGGTTTAGTTTTGCAAAGTAAGAGGGGTAATCATAAATGGCACTCGTTGTCGTGTGACAAGACGTACAAAGATACTTACTATATACATACATATATATATGCACTTGTAGGTACGTACATATGTACATATGTACTATTTATGTATTTACATATATACATATACATATATGTACATATATATATTTATATGTAGTTGTGGTCGACGGAAAAGTCACATTGCAATTCATATTTAAATATGTATGTAGTTAAAAAGACGCAATTTAATAGACTGGGCCGAAAGACCTTTAAATAGTGTGGAGATTCTTATATGTATACATTAGGCCGGGTCGATTTGTGGGGAGGCAAAAAAATCGCCCATTGCTCTATGAAAATCATATTCTAGGGATCAAAATAAGAAACTTTGCCGAAGGAACCATACCTCTAAAACGAATTCTGATGTCCCCCAATTTGGGTCGAACTTTTGGGCAGGGGCAAATTTTGAAAAATCCCACTTTGACCCATTTAGAGTGCTCCAATCGAGTCCAAATGTATGACCGACCCCCACTAACTTTGGAGGCCCGACCCACCGATGCCAGTGGCACATCCCCTGGAACCCCCCTGGGGGTTCACCATACAAACATTTCAAAAAATCGCCGGTTTTGCACTTTACATGAAAAAATCAGCGAAATGCCTATGTTTTTTCTTTTTGGAGTTTATTTTTCTATTTAGAAATTTATTTAGTAAATGAAAAAATGAATTTAACTTAGTAATAGAAAAGAAATTAAAAAAAATTACCCTTTTAAAACCAAGGCATCACTGTGATGCATTTGCATGTCGTAAACATAGTTGTGTGGGTTTTTTATTCAACCGTTTTAAAAAATGAAGGTATCACTGTGACACAATTGCAAATCGGAAAATTGCTTGTGTGCGTTTTTTAAGACACAGCTGCATGTCGTAAACTTACTTGTGTAGTTTTTTTATAGCACCTACTTAAGAAATGAAGGTTGTTTTTACAACCCTTTTTGTGGGTATTTTAAGGCACCTTCTTAAGAAATGCGCATTTTTTTGCAACCATTTTAACAATTAAGGTATCACTGGAATGCACCGCAACCCTTTTAAACAATGAAGGTATGACTGTGACACAATTGCAGATCGTAAAATTGCTTGTGTTGTTTTTTTTAAGCCACCACAAGACACAGCAGGTAGAATTGAAATTACCATTTCATTCTTATTACCTCGTCTCGTAGACCATATATAACGCAACAGTTTTTGTGAATGCATTAAGTCGTTGTGAAGAACTCAAAGTGTGAAGTGCTAATTTCAGATAAAAAATATTTCAAAAAAATAATAAGTGAAGTGACCATTCCAAATCAAAAAGTTTACAATGAATCCACCATCCTCTACACCGCAAGATGAAGCAACTACATCAACAACTATCGAAAACCCAATGAGTCATATACCCAAGCATGATGTTACTGTTTTTGGTGTGTCTACTGATTTAACTGATCTTAATTTACCAACCCATCTGGATATCTTGAGATATTATTTTTACTTAAGCGAACGTGCTAAAACAGAACAAAAAAAGTTTTCCCATAAATCATTCACTATTCAAGTACAAGATAAGTTGATTGGAATTTGGGAAAAACTTGGTATGGAAATAATGCTGAAAAAAAGTGTATTTAATAAATTGAATAAATTGCTTGACAAGAATCAAGAGCAAATCAAGAGAAGAGACAACACCCAACAATTTACAGAGTATGTAAAATCTCTGGAAACAATTTTTTACATTGGAACATGTAAATGCGATTTGAAGGCAGCTCCATGTGCATGCGGCTGGGTTCCCGAACGCCTCAAAGAGTTCATGCACGATCAACATAATCAGAGAAGACTAACAATGGATGCATTTGTGATGGAAACTGAAGAGCAAGGAGCAACGTCTATGTCATCAATGCCAACATACCAAGATCACAATGATTCAACATACGCACCGCCACCGGTTCAAGAAGATATGGATAGAAGCACAAGTTCACAATACACAGAGAGATACGATTGTTTTAACTTTGCCTTGGTATGTGACAGATTTGGTGTGCCTGACAGAGTAGCATCAGCATTGGGAACCGCTCTTTTGCAAGACTTTAAAATTAAAGATAAGCATGGGAAACCTCTCATCATGGATAAATCGAAAGTTCGCAGAGAAAAAGAGAAATGCAGACAAGAAGTGCTTCGCAAACGGTTAGATGATACCAATTTGTTAGCGTTTTCATTCGATGGCAGAAAAGATGATACTTTAACGATAGATAAAATTGATGAGAAGTATCATACTAGGATGGTAAAAGAACCTCATCTTGTTAGTTTGAGAGAACCCAATTCTGAATTGATTGGTTACGTAAGACTGGGACATGAAACCGCTGAATACAAAACAACCAAATTAAATGGTTTTTTCAACGATAAAAATATATCACTGGATGCATTAACAAACACTGGCCCACACGGTGGAGTTATACGACGATTCGAATTGCTGTTAAAAAGACCATTGCATTGGTTCGTTTGCCTTCTACACTTCAACGAACTTCCGTTTCGGCATTTGTTTGAAGCTTTGGATAAATCAACCAGCACTGGACCAAGATCGGCAACCGGAAAACTGAGCCGTCAAATCGAAACTTGTGAAACTCTTCCGGTAAGTTATTGCTATCACTCATTTATTATAATTGTCAACCATTTTTAATTATTTTATTATTATATATTTTCAGGTGGTGGACGGCTTCCAGAAAATTGAGTTGCAAAATATGCCCCCTGCTCCAGAAAAAATTGAATTTTCCACCGATTCGAAGTACTTATACGACATGGCCCATGCAATTTCTAGCGGCGTGGTTCCGGTGGATCTGGCTAACATCAAACCAAGGAAAATTGTACATTCTCGGTGGCTCACCAAGGCCGCTAGATTATTGCGATTATATGTGACAACGGAAAATCCAGATGCAAATTTAAGAATTCTGGTTGAATTTATAATTAAATGTTATGTGCCAATGTACTTCAATATCAAGTATTACAGCTCTGTCGTGTACGGCAGTGCATTATTTTTCAAGTTCATTGGTTGGTCACGATTTCTAGAACCTCGTTTACGCAAAATTGTCAATCAAGTAATTAAAGATAATTCATATTATGCGCATTCGGAAAATATCTTGTTATCAATGTTGTTTGATGATAGCAAAGAAAAGCGCGACTGTGCCATCAAGAAAATTCTAGGCTATCGAACCGATGTTGACGAGCCAATGGAACTTAGAGTTTATAAAAAACCAGATATAAACTTTAATTGCACAAGTTATACGGAAATGATCAATTTGAATGATATAAATATCGTATTTGAACCACCATTCACGCGAAGCATTCCGTACGATACATTGAAAGAATATTTAAATCAAGATGATCCACCGTTTAATGATCCAAAAATTCCATCACACATACAAGGAACGGAACGATATGTTCAATTGCTAGCTAGCGTTTCCAAACGGGTTATACCGGAAAATGTAGAGGCTGTTATGGCGACGACATTAGAGAGCCGTGCGAAATTGCCCAGACTTGAAAGTAAAAAAGACTTCAAACAATAATTTTTTTTAGTTTCTTTTCTATAACTCACTTAAATTAATTTTTTCATTTACATATGTTCTGACTAAATAAATTTCTTAAGAGAAAAAATAGATATTATTATAAATAAATAATAAATATTATTATAAATAAATAAATAAAAATAAAGAAAAAACATAGCCATTTAGCTGATTTTTTCATGTAAAGGCCAAAATGGTGATTTTTTGAAATGATTGTAAGGGGAGTTCCAGGGGGTGTGCCACTGGCATGGGTGGATCGGCCGTCCAAAGTTGTGGGGGTCGGTCATACATTTGGACTCGATTGGAGCACTCTAAATGGGTCAAAGTGGGATTTTTAAAAATTTGCCCCTACCCAAAAGTTCGACCCAAATTGGGGGACATCAGAATTCGTTTTAGAGGTATGGTTCCTTCGGCAAAGTTTCTTATTTTGATCCCTAGAATACGATTTTCACAGAGCAATGAGCGATTTTTAAATCGGCCCGCCCTAGTATACATACATATGAATATATGTAAATCCTTACAATAATACATACCCTGCAAACCAAAGTTCTCGAAATCTTAACGAAATCTTTAGGAGTATCTCATTTCAGTAACGATTTTTTTTACGAATCTTCAAAGGAAATTATATGAAGTGGTTTACACGACCTCGTAAAGAAATTTCTGTAAGAAAAACAAAGAAAATTCTGCAAGAAATTCTTCACATAGCAGCATTATTTTCATAGCTTTACCGATTACCGATAAGTGTGTACAGTTTATTTCATTTAAGCAAATTCGCAAACAATCGGATGAGATCTTTACGAGTTCTTTAAAATTTCTCTACAATTCAGAATACTATGAAAAAATGGTTTGCAGGGTATGTATGGGCCTGTTCGAGGCACGTAATAAAAGTGGCAATACTGCAGCATTGATGAAAATTTGCAATACTGTTGCAACTCCCCAACTGATAAAACGTTGCTAGAAATTCACACCGAACGTGATACTTTAATAATTCGCGCAACACTGCGGTTGTGATTGCATCTCGAACAAGCCCTATCTATCTGCATATGTATGTACCTACCAAACAATTTTTTGCGATTTTTTTTACCGAAACTGTCGCATCGCGTCTAAAAATTTTTCCGAAATCGGAACCGATTTCTTTACGAAATTGTCAAGAATTTCGTATGAGATGTTTGATACGACTTCGAAAATAAATACCTTAACGATTTCGTTAGGTATGGTCTTAACTAAATCGAACCGAATTTTTCGGTACGAAATCTTTTCGCTTTAATCTTTGCGATATCGTTTAGAAATTTTCCAAGTGAAATCTTTTCGAATCTGTATACATACAGATAAAATTTAATTTTTTTTTATTAATTCATACAGGTAAATTTTTATTTGTTATCACATGCATTTACATATATTCATTCACTTTGTGTGTTCGCTCTTTTTGATTGTTTAGCTCTTCTGTCCTTGGCGCCATTAAACAATTTTTTTTATTGTTTCATCAATTTTAGAATAGTGAGTTTGTGGTATACTCTCCCTGAAAGAATCTACATTTATAAAGAAAATAATTAGATATTTGAGAGTTCTACCCTTTGAATAAGTACATACCTTTAACTAGTTCAATAAAATTTAACTCTCCGTCAGACACATGTTTCGATTAGCACATTCGGTACGCATGAGTCTGGCTGGACCCATATGCAAATTGTATACAGAAGTAGAAATTATGTGCAACATTTGTTCAGTTAAACTTATTTATTGTATTTTATTCAAATATTTACTTAATTTAAGGGCTTTCTTTTTATACCCGAGCGCACTTGTGCACAAGGGTATATTAATTTTGTTCACATAACGGTTGTTTGTAACAGCCAAAACGAATCGAGTTAGATATAGACAAATGTATACATAAATGCTCAGAATGAATAGAGAAGTCGATTAAGCCATGTCTGTCTGTCCGTCCGTCTGTCCGTCTGTCCGTCCGTCCGTGTACACGATAACTCGAGCAAAAATTGAGATATCTCAACGAAATTTGGTATGTAGGTTTCCGTTAATCCAAGGTAGATTGGTATTGAAAATGGGCGAAATCGGACATTAACCACGCCCACTTCCCATATAACGGTAATTTCCAGAAATACGAAAACTGCGATATTTTAGTAACTACTGAAGATAATTCACTCAAAATTGATATTTACAATAACTTTCAGACGAAAAATAAGAATAGTATAAATTTTTGGAAAATGGGCGTAGCCACGCCCACTTATGGTGGGCTACATGTGTATATCTTGGTAACCGCTGCACCAATTTATTCCAAACTTTGCACAGTTGTTGACCTTGATACAGCATACTAAATGACCCAAAATTTAAAAAATCGGAAAATAACCACGCCCACATCCCATATAACGGTAATTTTCAGAAATACGAAAACTGCGATATTTTAGTAACTACTGGAGATAATTCACTCAAAATTGATATTTGCAATAAATTTCAGACGAAAAATAAGAATATTATAAATTTTTAGAAAATGGGCGTAGCCACGCCCACTTATGGTTACATGTGCATATCTTGGTCACCGCAGCACCAATTTCTTCCAAACTTGGCACAGTTGTTGGCCTTGGTACAGCATACTAAATGGCCGAAAATTTAAAAAATCGGACAATAACCACGCCCACATCCCATATAACGGTAATTTATAGAAATACAAAATCTTCGATAAATCAGAAAATACTAAAGCTAATTTATTCAAAATTAATGCTTGCAACAATTCTTAACCAAGAAATACGTTTATGGTAAAATTTTGGAAAACGGGCGTGGCACCGCCCACTTATGATCACATATATGTATCTCGGTAACCGTTCTACCAATTTGTACCAAACTCGGTATGGTTATTGTGCTTGCCACATAAAAGCAAAACGTTGAATTGAAATCGGATTAAAATTACGGCCGCTTTTCATATAACGGTAAATTTCAGAAATGCTTGAAACTTCAATATTTCGAAATTTAAGGACGCTAATTTACTCAAAATTGATACACCCCGTCTTACCATCTAGCCGTAGCTTTCGGTAAGGTGAAAAAGCATATATTTAATACTTACGCCGGGTATTTTATGTTCGGCTCCGCCCGAAGTTAGACTTTCTTACTTGCTTTATTTAATTATTTAAATACACTGGCGATTAAAACCAACTTTTTTAATAATAAGCGGATCGCTTTGAACTTTTCAGCAATTTGTCTTTATTATTTAAGATATAAAGCCTAGTATACAGAAAAATTAACAAGTGATTCCCAGCAAAAACGCAAGGCAACTCTCTTCACTCAGTTTTGAACTTTTCTCTTTTGAGATTTTAGGAGGTATATATCAAGTGGATTGTGGATACTCCTTTGCTTTTAATAGCGATTTTCATACGTCTGGGTATGCTCTCAACTAGGTTTTCTATGATTTCGCTTGGAATATTACCCCATTATAATTTTACTCGCCTCCAAAGCCCTTCTATGTTACTGGAGCTCGCTTGTGCTATGCTAATCCTCTCTTGACCACAGCGCTCAATTTTTCGATAGCTTTGAAGTCTGGGATTTGTGCTGGCCACCATGTTAGACGTTTTTCTTGGCATGGTGTTTTTGAAGATTTTGATGAGGTCTTTCCCAAAAATATGTCTTTTTATCGCTTTGGAAACAATTAATTTTCGTTCCATCGGACCATATTATTCCTTTTGAGTCCAAAAACTTCAAGTATCGTGACTTTTACAAAATTTCAGTGGCAGCTTAATGGCTTGGGATATTTTACTTGCTGGCATTTGGTGCCATGGGTTAATATAAAATGTATAATGAACATATCCTCCAAACAAATTTGCCGGACTTTGTAGACAAAAGCGCAAACCCTGCGGAAGAAGTGGTTTGCCAGCAGGACGGAGATCCCAAGGATTCTAAAAATATTCGACACCGCCGGCTGCTTTAGCAAAATTTTCACGTAATGCAGTGGGCAGCACAAACCGCAGACCTCAACGCCATCGAAAAATTGAGCGCTGTGGTCAAGAGAGGATTAGCATAGCACAAGCGAGCTCCGAGTAACATGGAAGAGCTTTGGAGGCGAGTAAAATTATAATGGGGTAATATTCCATGGCATTCCATTGCATTCCTTCATTTTAGGTAAAAATCATCTCTTGCCATGATAATTCAAAAATTTAAAAGAAAACTTTGAAAAACGGTTGCATTCCTTCATTTTAGGTAAAAATTACATAGGAATATATGTGGGTCCAGCCAGACCTATGTGTTACGAATGTGATGTATTAATCAACATGTCTATATATCTAGCTTTATATATATGATACCGACATGATATTTTATAGATTGGTAGTTCACTAAACTTTAGTAAGCTACCTGAAATTTCAAGCCTCTAGCTATATTTAAAGTACCATTTTTTGTAATTTGAAAATGGAAAAGGCCTGGCTGGGCTCATGCGTCAGACGAAGGGTTAAATCTTTGAAAGATTTGTCCAAGAAAATTTGCATTCCAAAGAATCGTTGATAAGGATAGACTTTAAGGCACAAATAAAATTGTTCAGGTCATCTGTCGGTTGCTTTTCTTACTTCGTTATCTATTGAAAATAAACGATAAGAAAATGTATTAGGGTGATTAACTGAAAGGTATAAATGCCCACATAACCAGACAAACTGATTAAGTTGCCAAATTTATTCCTTATTTTGATTAACTAGCATTTCTAACAAATTTTGATTATCTAAACAAATAAATATGGAAAGATTTAATAGATATATACCATTTTATAGCCAATTAAATCTAAATTTTCAGAGTGCTGAAAACTTTTCGCTGCATCACTTTTATAAAAAACACTCACATGCCAGTTACTCGGTAGTTCCACCAGTGGAGTCAATGGATGATGGAATTTGAGGATCCAATTGCGTAAAAATTAGCACTTGGTTTCTCGGATTAATGGCTGTAACAATCTGTAATCGTATGGCAAAGCCCTCGTCTTCCTTATATTTTTTAACGTTTTCGGTAGGATCTCCAATTTCGGATGCTTTGGTTTAGTGGGTGTGTATTAGGAATGTTAATCCCGGGAGCCCGGACTTTTTAAGGTCTCGAACATCCCGGGATTCTTGGCAAGTAATCCCAGGATTTTCGGGATTTGTAATTTGCACTGATGGCAATGATAGAAACTCCTATTCTTGACCAGTATCAGCTATATTTCTTTTTTTATTTAATAATTAATATTTTTTTATAAATGTCTAGCTCATTATACATATAACACCGCGCGATAGTAAATTTTAAACACAAATTTCAATATATTCGCGAAACCATGGGCCAAATATAGTAAAATTGCGTTTTTAGTTTTTCACTCTGACGTCAGTAATTTGAAAATGATTTAAAAAATTCAGAGAAATGTGCTTAGAGAAGAAGTATGGGTATAAAATTAATGAGGAAATCCTGTAGAATTTAAACAGATTCAAGTTTCTGGTGCAGAAAATGTCATTTTAAAATTTTGTCCTTGAAATTTCGCAATATTTGCTTCTGAAAAAATTATATGTTAAGGGCTTATTATATAAACTCGAAACATCCTCGAGTTTCGTTCTTCTTACTTTCTTAGCTTAAAAATTACCTATTCGTCCTTGTGAATCCTAAAAATTTAAATTTTTTAAATTCTAAAGAAATTTCCTATTGCATTTGTTACCCAAATTTTTATTCTATATTGCTTTGAATTTTTTACCAATTTTTCGAATTAATCATATCTTTGAAATTACAAAGTCCTTTAAAATGAATCCTGCGGCCAAAGATAAAAAATAAAAACGCCACTTTAAATGAAAAAGTAGGTTTCAAACCCATTTATTATTATTTATTTCATGTTAGGAGAGCTTCTCAAACAATATAAATGCAATTTTTTCGATTCAAGTTGTTGAAAAGTAATGAATATCTAAATCCCGGAACTAATCCCGGATTTCGGGATCCCGGGATCCCGGTCTTTTTTAAGTCCCGGATTGCTGGAAACAATTTTTTTGTTAGCCAATTAAATTTTTATCACAAATATCCCCTCTCAAGGGCAAAACAAGAATTTTTAGCTATCATTTCTTTAAGATCGCATTTCCATCAGAGAAGGAATAATTTTGCTTCGCTCAAAATGGAATAGGTGATGCACTTATATATTTATTTTTTACTTAAATGTGTTAACTTTTTTATTATTACTTAAATATACCGATAATATCTTAAATTGATCTCAAACAGTGATTTAAAAAATTTTATATAGTTACATAGGCAGTTACTGCTGTACCAAATACAGTCACTTACAAAAATATTTTGCATCGATTTTTTTTGCAATATTCAAAATATTTTTCATGGTATTTTTTTGTTAATTAAAAAAAATATATACAACAAAAATCATGTAAATCAAAATTTCACACTTTAGAGAAAGTTGGTTTAAGTTCACCTAATTATCATAAAAATATCAAACTTTTTAATCCTAATTTTTACGAAAAATTATATTATGCAGTTTTATAGCCCATTCAATTTAATACAATAAAGTGCAATTATAAAGTTGCTAACTCCCTTGGTTTTTGAGTTTTTTTTACTGACGATGTTGGGCATTTTCTTCCTTATAACGAATTTTTTTGTGGCAAAAAAAAAATTTAAGATGTCAACGGGATGTTTTAGCAACTTCAAAATTGCACATACGTATATATTTTTTTAAATTAACAAAAAAAAATACCATGAAAAATATTCTGAATATTGCAAAAAAAAATCTATGCAAAATATTTCTGTGAGTGACCGTATATGCATTTGTACTTGTAGTACAAAAACTATGTTATAAATTAATGAGGATGTGTACAAACATACATATATGTTTGTCAATTTTTATGTTTGTTTTTTGTTGATAGAAAATAAATACTGATTTATCGCCTTAATAAATATGTAAATGAATTACAATAAATTGTACTTTTTTTTGTTATATCAATCTGATTTAAAATACTATAATAGGATCATGGGCGTAGCCAGGTAGGGGCAGGGGGGGGGGGGCCGGCCCCCCTAACTTTCAAATTTTTGCCTAGATATTCAAAAATACTACCACGAAATGCTTGCTTGATAATTTCGGCCCCCCCTAAATTTCAAGGCTTTTCCTATATATAAACTGTATAACAAATTATACTCCCAACGCTAACTAAATAATTAGTAAACTGATTTGAAAAGTAGATATGTGGATCATCCGGTTCTGTATCAAGTTATTATCTCTAACTTCAAAGCACTTCCATTTTAAAAGGGTAAAAACCTGGCTGCAGTCGACAATGAGCAAAAATTGATTGAACGGAAACTATAAATAAATTTATAGTTCAATTATTTATTACTTTGTCTTTAGGTTTGTGTCTTTACTAAGCGGTTGGGTGAACAGCCAAGACGTTTACTTCTAACGTGTGACAAAACAAAATCAAGTAATATATTTAGCATAAATAAATATACCAGCCTAAAAAATCTGCGTACTCAAAATGTTCAATACGCCCTCATACTTATACATACATACATATGTATGTATATCATTTAACGTTTTGTCCGGCTATTTGGTTTATTATACAGGTATGTAGAGCGAATTTAAAAAAATTCATCAGGATTTAGTTGAGATATTCGTTTTTGGCCACTATGTTTTGTACATTTTCCAGTACTGCAAAGCTTTTGACGGCCATTCACCTGGGAGTGGCCAGAAGTGATTCGTGTGCTTACGGTTCAAATCGCAGCTAACTACGTCCGGATATTTATATCCATGAATACTCTGGGTAGCGACCGAACGCTAGTTTGGGAGCGAGGTAAAGTGGGAGGGCGTAACACCCCGCGTGCGCTTGGGATTAATCAGGATGGTGCCTCTGCCCGGCTGGTTGAAGTCCTAGGGAAAATAAAGGCTGACATCAGCTCCATCCACGAAATGCGATGGACGGGGCGAGGAAGGTAAGCGTGAGCCTTGCGACGTCTACTACAGTTGCCACGTAAAGGAGTGCAATTCGGTGTTGGATTTGTGGTGGGAGAGAGACCGGCGTTCACTCTTGTGGACGAAAGTCTAGCCACAATCCGCATCAAAGCGAGATTCTTCAACATCTCATTCACATGTGCCAATGCCCCGATGGAAGAGAAGGACGAGGCATCCAAGGCTCTCTTAGCTTAGAGCGTACATATTAGCGCTGCCCCCGACACGTATAAAAATCGTGCTTGGCCATTTAAATGCCAAGGTGGGCAACGAAGGGATCTTTGGTGCCAGTGTTGAAAAAATCAGCCTCCACATAGAAACGGCGGGCTGAGGATGATCCACTTCGCCGGGGCCCGAAGCTTGGCATCATCATCAAGCTATTCTCATTTTCGTTGTTGGTGGTTCCGACAGGGTAGGAGTGTGATGTATTGTGGAACGATTTTCCATCGTCCCTTGTCAAATTTGGTTTGGAGACAAACCGGTTTCGGCGTTGTTCCATCTTCAGTGTCATTTTTCGTTCTCTCAAGCTACATGGATGTCTCCACATCGAAAAACGGGAAACCAAATCGAGCATGTTGTGATAGACGGAAGACATGCTTCCTTGTTTTAGATGTACATACGTACACTCCGAGGGCCAAACATCGACTCGCACTACTATATTGATGCATCCAATATACGACCTAACCTCGGAGAAGCAAAAAAAGGGCCCCCAACAATGCAGGGAAAGTTCAACGTCGAAAAGCTGCAATCAAAACAGACGGCCAATGGATTCGGCGCTCGACCCTCACACCTGCTGTGAGAGAGCACTCTTCAACAAACCGACTTGCGCTAGCAGTGGAACCACATTTCCCGCTAATTACTGGTACGATCACGAGTGTGAGAAAATGATTGAAATGCTGTCCGACAGAAAAAACACCCGAAATTTTTAGCAGAGAGTTGAGCGACTTACGGAAGGTTTCAAGACTCTTGTATGAACAACCATGGCGACCTAGTGACCGATGTCCAGAACGTACTCAGATTTTGGAGAGAACACTTTTCGACCCTTTTGAATAGCGGAAGCACTTCGAGGTCCCAGTCGATGACGATGGAGTCGATATCCCAGCGCCTGACTATGAAGAAAAGTGCCAAAGCTGTTTGAGCTGACGGCCTGTCAGCTGAGCTATTTTATTACGATGGCAAGGAGGTAATAAGGTGCATGCCCGACGACTGGAATTCAAGTGCGCTCAATCCACAAGAAAGGCGACCCCGCCATGCGTACCAACTACCGCGGGATCAGCCTTCTAAGCATAGGTTGCAAGGTCTTATCGAATGTATTGTCTACCATAGACCAGGTATTCACAGTACGCCGAATCTTGGAAAAGACCCGCGAGAAAATGATCCGCACTCACCACCTATTTGTAGACTTTAAAGCCGCTTTCGCCTGTGAAAAATGACGTTGAGTAATACCACCAGCTCTGCTCTGTTGCCTTTCGCCACCAGACGGGGTTTCAGACAGGGCGGCTCTCTTTCATGTGGCTTCTTTAATCTGATGTTGGAGAAGATAATAAGATCTTCAGAACTGAACCGCTTAGGAACAATTTACTACAAGAGCGTACAATTGCTGGCTTATGCCGATGACACTGACATCATCGGTAAGAAAAACCGCGAAGTCTGTCCTGACTTTTCCAAGTTGGACAAGGAAGCAAAGCGAATGGGTCTGGTGGTAAACGACGACAAGACGAAGTATCTCCTGTCATCAAACAAACAATCAGCACATTCGCGCCTGGCACCCAAGTCACTTTTGACAGTTATAATTTCGAGGAAGTAGAGAATTTCGTTCACTTGGGAACCAGCATTAACGCCTGTAATAATGTCAGCATGGAAATCCAACGCAGAATCGCTTTTGCCAACAAGTGCTGCTTTGGACTGAGTAGGCAATTCAGGAGTAAAGTCCTCTCTCGACGTACGAAAACCACACTATAAATCACTCATCATGCCCGTGCTGGTATGTGGCGTACTAAAATACAGCGGCTCAACTGGCTTGATCATGTCGTTCGAATGGACACCGACGCCCCAGCTCTGAAAGTATTCTGGCTTCACTTGGCATTTCTAATAGGCGTCAGTTGGTCAAAATCGCTTTGGCGGTTACAGCGCCAAAAAGGAAGAAGAGGAAGAGAATAGATCTATAACCTTATCAGTCACACAGTGTTATAATCCCGACGAAATCCTTGACGGTGGTACCGGGAGGGGAACGGTACATGACGGTAGGAATTTTAGTTTGGGTTAAAGTCTCACACGGAAGGGGTTAGGCTTTCGATGCTTCCTCCTCGTAAAATAAACATGCTCAGTAAAAAGTTAACAATTTAAATCGGCGAATAGTTTTATATCAACTTTTGTGAACTTCTGTTTATTTGTTTTTTGTACAACATATTTACCTTTATTGGTTACAATAATTTTAAGCTATAATAAAAAAAATTTTAGTACATAAGTAAGTTATTGGTTTTGAATTTTTTATTTTGTATGCCCCCCCCCCCCCCTAAATTTCGTTCTGGCTACGCCCATGAATAGGATGATCACAGATGTGTTGCACTTTTACCTGAATTTCGGGACAATCCCGGGATTGTATTTTGAGATCCCGAAAATCCAGGGATCGACAAAACCCCGAAAATTGACATCCCTAATAGACATACAGTCATGTTACTGACGATCTTACTGTTATTGCCAAAGATGAGGTCGGACCAGCTACGCAAGGTGCGCCAACCGTAAGGCGGTATGTAGTATTGTCAAAGCAATAAGTAAACAAACAGCGTTCAAAACAAAATATTGAATCAGCATGTATGTACTATATGCCCATGTATGGACATATAAACACACATTCATACACATTTATTATGAATATGTTTGTGTACATTTGTATGCAGCCACAAGAGCAGCATCAATGGCAGCAGCATCGCCGCCACCTTCTCAACACACCAGCACTCTCCTTACCGCATGTGCAAGCCTACGTATAATTCACACAAACATATCTACAACCACGTTCAGACATATTTGCATCTACATATATATATTCATACGTACATTTGACGGTTTGTATGAATTTGTCCATGTGCTGCTGAGCAGACGACACAAATCGTCCTCCGCCATCCGTTCTCCGGACGCTAACAGTTAGCAACACACGTGCACACAAATAGCCCATTTACTCACTCCAGTTTTCAGCAAAAGTAGCAACGCTGTCGCAGTATCTCTAGACTGTGTGGTAGCGCGGCCAAACGTTTGTACTCCACCCCTCTTTACTTCATTTTTCTTCATCCTCTGCTGCCCCAATACCGTTCAACCATCCCGCCTTCAAACCTAAACCGCTAGCCATAACGCACCAGTCCGCGCTCTTAACCACTAAACACCAGTGCTTCATATCGTACTCCAAACCCGAAGCGCTGTTGTGCTCATGAGAAACCCCTGTCGCTGCTGGAGCCGCTGTTCCCTGTGGTGCCCCTTGCCAACTCCGTTGTCGTTGACGTCGTCGTCGTCGCCACCGTCACCGTTGCCGTCTCCACCAACACAACACAATTGCTGACGCCGTCGCGCCACTTTATCATGGTGTATGTGGTGAGCGTGAATGAGCAAGCAAATGAGGCAAGTCAGTCAGCCAGGCGTACATATGAATGTACATATGTGGGTACGGGTACATAGCTCGTGAGTGGCGAGTGGCGACTTTCGAGTCAAGTCGATTTCAACCGAGCTGAAAGGTCGGCCGGTTGGCTAGTCGCTGAAGGAGAAGTGAGCAAAGCTAAAACTAACAAAGAAAGCCAAGCGCGACAGAATGACAGAGCAGTAGCCGTATGAATGGTAAATGGTAGATGGTAAATGGACGGATGCGACTAATGTGAGTTTATTAGTTAGATGCACACGGACTGTCGCGTTGTGAAGACGTGCTTTCTTGTGATAGTTTACGAGTAGTGTCATTGTTCTTTAGTATATCTGCGTCAATTTGCACTAGCGTGTGTTTCGCGGTTAATATCATTCACACCCGCGCACAAACGTACGTGGCAACCAGTGCAGAAGTGTCGCAGGAACGGTTTTAGTCACTCCAGTTTCATGTCGAATAAGATATGTATTCGACTCGTGCACAAAATAAAAAAAAAACAGTTCGTGCTAAATAAACTTAATTCAGCAAAGTCCAGTGTCACATCAGATATTAAAAGCTAAGCAATTTGCCCCGAATGCAAAGTTAGTATCAAGCCTGGTTAAAAACTTACGCTCGTTTCAGCCGCCGAAACTTCTGAAAACAGATCAGAAATCGTATGTAATTCCGGCGCACCGGAGCAGTATATGAAAGAGTTAAGCCACCAAGTGGTGTCGGAACCCGTGTCCACCCACATAACCAACAAACATAAGCACATATGTATGTATGTATATACACACGTGTGGAAATGTGTGTGATTGAGCTGGTGTTCATCGGTGTTGCAAACATGAATATGTATGTATGTACAGACACATGAGCGCGCACATACATTTGCACGTAAGTGGATGGAGTGGATAGACATGTCTCTGGGAGAGTGTGGCGGCAAATGGCATGTCACCCCTATCACGTCGCATGTTAGCAAGTGAGCGAAACGTCCTCGCCAGCCGCCTGTCAGCTGCTTATCCATTTCCGTCGCTAATTCAGTCGCGCTAGCTACTTCCACCAGCACAAAAGTCGACTCCACCAACGCCACCTCCACCGATGCGGCCGCCGCCACAAAAAAACCTAACCAATAAACCAAAATCAAATTTTCAAATTGGCATCAAAGTGTAAAAACCGTTAGATAAAATTGAATTATCCCAATGTATGTGGCCACAGTCACTCGCAGGACATCGACGTGCGCGGACGTACTCATACTCGCACTTGCACTCAGGAAGTGCAAAAGCGAAGGACACACGGTTTTATAGTGTAGTACATACATATTTAGATATACATATTTCTCTCCAACATCAAATCAGTGACCGGTAACTGTTTTATTTAACTCTCTCTCTCGCTCGCTTACAAGTGATTCTGTGAAGTTTTCTAATTGGAATCGAATTGTCGAATTGGAAAAGGTGAAAATGTAAAGATGTGACAAAATATGCAATAAGAATATCTGCCATAATACATACATACGAATCCCTAAATTACAATACAAACCCCTGTGTACAAATACATACAAATACACATAAATACATACAAATGTACATAATGAGTACTACGAAATATGTTTTTTATGTGCGTAGTGAAAGACAAACAACAAGAAAAACTGAAACACATTTATCAAAGCTGCAATGAAATTCCATAAACGTCAGCGTCTCTGGAATAAAACTGCAATTAAGTAAAAAAATATCGTCTGCAAATTTTTTCTTTAAAACAAAGTGTACAAGGTTCCTATCGTTAGTAAAAAAATATACACACTTGCATGCATATTATTATTGCGAATGCATTCAAGTTCATGCTATGAAAATGAAAATATTTACTCTAAGATACATACATATGTACAAACGTATTTGTTTAAAATAAATTTTTACTCTGTTTCCACCTTAAAAAATTTTGATTCCAAGTGTTGACGCGTGATTTTAGATTTCGCTATTCTATTCTATGGGAGAATCAAACGCGGCACCAGCGGGTGTGCATTTTAGGTTTAGAAACATACATACATATGTATAATAAAAAGAAGCCAGATTTGTGTGCAAATATATACTTAGACTGATTCCGGACATGCCATTTACATATCAACCTGTGCGAGCGTGAGTTTATCGGGTAGCGAAAATTCCCGTCGCTATTCACGAACTGAAGCCGTGGCCGCAGTGACTCTTGGTGTGGATTAACCCTGCGATTGGCTTTAACAGATCCTACTAAACGCCAACTCAGGAAAGATGAGAATTAAAATGCCCGCCGTCAGAATTGCGCAAGGTGAGTGACCAAGAAAGTGCGAAATACTTATCTAAGTACATATCGCACACCATCTTCAAAAGTGACACAACTCAAAATTACACGTTCGTCAGAAAATGCTTAAAAATATTTAGTAGCACATGCTAATCATATGGGCAAGGGAGACTTACCCTTGGGTTTTTTCAACAAATTATAACAAAAATTTGCTCCAGATTTTGCTGAAAGGTAAATAAAAGCTCTGTGTACATTTTTAGTGCATTATTTCAAAAATGTCAAATTTAGAGTTTTGCCACTTTTGAAGATCGTGGGAATATGTAAATATGTAAACATACTTGCTAAAATACTCGTACACATGTAACTCAACCACATTACTATCGGTTGTGCGCCTATGGGAGATATATGTACATTAAATTTAATTCCTTTGAAAAGTAGCAAGTAGTTTTATCTACACTAACAGCCAGTTTCACCAAATTATTTAAGTGAAAATTACTTTAATTTCGGTTTCACCGATCAATTTTAATTTTGATTTAAGTGACCTATGCTCTGCACTTAAATAAAAGTTAAATCAGAATAACCACACTCAGAGGTGTTACACGTTTAATCACCTGATCATTGTGTATCTGCTGCTTACTTGTATACCAGCCCTGCTTTTACAACACAGCGTGCCAAAGCTTTCAAAATAGTTTATTGAAACTGAAAATTATTTAAATGAGAATTAAATACAAAATTAAATTAAAGTTAATTTCCACTTAAATAGTTTGGTGAAACTGGCTGTAAGAAAAAACATTCCTTGATGCTAAGAAAAAAGTATATTATTATAAGGAAATATTACCTTGAAATGGCTCCAATGACACAATTCCTTAGTTTTTAGGAAACATTTACTTACCATTCATCCCCCGTGAAAGGAATAAGTATGCCATTTTGGTCATGGCAATGGCCGACAGGGCAAAGCTCTGGAGCGCTAGTCGAGAGGTTCGAGCCCCAGGGCAGGAATTTTTTTTAAATATTTTTATTTTTTATTTATTTATTTTTATTGTAATTTTTTAAATTGTATTGAATAAAAAAAAAATTATCTAATTTATTTTTTATGGTATTTGAGTATTTATGTTTTTCCATATATTAAATTAATTTTACAATTTGCAATTTATATTTAAATTGAAATAATTGAACTTACCTTACTTAAACCACCTCCAACCGGACTAGAACCTGCGATCTCAGAACCAGAAGCAGTAGCCTTCACGCGACGCCACAGCCGACATTTGCCAGGAAAGCAATTAACTTTGTCTTAACAGCACTGACAAAATTCAAAATTATTTGAGGAAATTATTACATATATTGAGGAAATTATTACTTATATTGAGTAAATTTACTTCCTCAAATTAATGACGCCCTATTTTTGAATTAAGAAAATATTTCTCAAATTGAGTAAATTTTTCGTAATGTTAAGGAAAAAACAGTAACCCTAAAATAAGGATACTGTTTTCTTATTTTAAGCAAATGCTTTTTTCTGAGTGTAAATTTATTAGGGAGCTTATACATAGTTCAATAGTTGGTTTGTTGATAGTTGATAGAGCATTTTCGAACATGAACTACGATATCCGATCTATTGCTCAACTAAAAGCGGGAAGTGTTTGAAAAATTACGAAAGTCCAACAGCCTTTTGCACACTGAAAAGTGATTAAAATTGCACGAAAGAGTTATGGCCTTACTATGCATACTTCGCATAAATTTCAAACTATCAGGTGAAAATCTGTTGAATGAATTTTTAACCGACTTCCAAAAAAGGAGGAGTTTATCAGTTCGTCGGAATATTTTTTTTTGGTTTTTTTTTGTTTTTATGTATGCTACCGCATAACTTTGGACCACGTCAACCGATTTCGATAATTCTTTTTGCATCGGAAAGGTAGTGTCTCAGAGGTCCCATACTAATCTGGTTAAGATCCGATCAGTGGATCATGAGATATATATATATGTATATATTTTTTATATGAGAGTTGAAGTCGGTTTTTTTTTGCTAAAAATTACTTGTGTATGTATGTATTCCATTACCAAGAAATTAGCAGAACTTGTGAAAAATTAGTGATCTGTTGAGTTTAGATTTTGCCTCACATTTTCTTAAGTGACATTTCAATTGCAGTGGTACCAATAGCATAATTTTTACAGAGATGCATGGAAAGCATATTAAGGGAATTCACGATTCTATCCATGTAATTTTGGAAACATGAGCTAAAAAACGAAAAACTGACCATGACCCGCCGCTTATCTCTGATTTTAATGGAATACATGTTTTTTTTGTGCAAATTCATAGGAGCGGTGCTAGGGAAGGTAAACGTGGAATTTTCAATATTTTCAAAAGCTTATATTTTGAAAAGTTTTGAACCAATTTTCAAAGTATGGATATAGTTGAAAAGGTTATTGAAAGTCCTTTGATTTGATGTGTGCATATTATATACATATATGTATATATAAATTATGGCAATCTTTTTTTAAATAAAAATTTGTTTTTTTTAATACGTAATTAACTACATATAATAAAAGATATGCACAAGATAAGAAAGAGCACAAAAACATCTTTAATTAAATATATGATTTAAAATAAAAAATTCTTCGGTAATATCACTAAATATTAAAATATGATATTATATGTCAAAACAAAAAAAGTTCTGCAGGCGAACATTTGAAAGAAAATATCTCGCTATTTTTTATTCAAAATTTTCATTTTGTAGTAAAATATCGTGTTATATAAAATAAATTAAGAAATTAAAATATCAGTACAGTTGTTTTATTCCGCTGTTGGCAGATGTCCTTAAATCTAACTATATAAAATTATGTATCAAATCAAAGGTATTTGTATGCTTTTCCTACTAAATATATCGTTTAGTATATGTAGTTAATTTTTTTTTTTAGAAAAACATGCGCATTTTATTTATATATCTTAACAGATATTGCATTGAAAATTATGTCAAACTGCAAAGAACTCTAGTGCCGACTTAATTTGGACTACTTGAATGGATTTTTCCGTAAACAAATCCATTTACCTTAAGAAACCAAAAATCAGCTGTTTTTGTTCACATACCATTGCGTCGATGCACAAGGTTGCTAGTGCAGATAAATTTGGCTGCATGCGAAGCATAATCAGCCTTAGCTTTTGCAAAGTTGTGTTACGTTTTAGAAGTTGTGTGAAGTATGCATAATCAGACCTTTAGGTTTTACTAGTTCTCTTTAACACCGTTAGTATTGAAGTAAATATAGCTTTTTTTAACAATAAAAATTTACATGTTCAACATTTTCATAGAAGAATTACTTAAAAAAATCACACTTACACACTAGACGAATATTTTAACGCTAGGTCATCATATTGGTTGTTAACGCTTAGAATTATAAAGCGATAAGATTCGCGAAAAGCAATCGCTAAAGATTACTTACTTATTAAAATACAATAAATGCTATCATTTATTTACTCAAATATTTTATATGTACATACATACAAACAGCCTTATAAGCAAGTGTATGAAGGTGGATACTGGCGTTATGGTAAAATTCTATCACACCTATTTTCTAAATTTGTGTTTGTGTGAATGTTCATACATAAATACATGTATATATGTATCTACATATATGTATGTACATGTGACCAATTTCTTTAAGAAATGCCGAAACTGGCCGGCGATTTTCAAACAAGAAATCAGTACCTTAAATCAATAAATTCTAGGTACACACATATATTTATGTACATACTACGTAGTAAATATATATGTACATATTAACGTTTGTACACAACATTTTGAAGGATAGTAGTTAGTTATGATAACATTCAATATGTTTCATCGCAAGTTTTATCACGTTTTAATGCCCAAATCATGGAGCTATTAGCAATCAATTGTCTTTGATTTAAATTTTAAAAGCTGGAAACCGTGCCCTCGAACCCAAAATCCAAGATGTAAATATGTTTGTATGCTAACGGCTAGCTATGTATTATCTTGGAGACAGTTAAAAGTGACAAGCAAGCGTGTGTTTTAACGCGCCTCCTAATTAAATACTTCGAAAAAAATATCAAAATATGTATTTTAATAATAATAATAATGACACTAAAATTAAAAGTAAGACGGCTCAGTGCACGGACTTTACCACTTTTTCTACCAACTTTTTAGCTATATTATCTAACAAAGCCTAAAAATCTACCAATATTTTCTGGAAATAAAGCCAACATATTTAAATGAACATACATAATTTGTCATCGAACACACCGCAAATAAAAATTAAAATTTAATTGTTTGAGCCTCCCTCCAATTAAATTAACACAGGGACTGAATCAAAGCATCCGTGATCGAATCAAAGTTTATACGAAATTTCTTTTTGAGCATTCGGATATGAGTTCGCTTTTTCAAGTGAAGTGCTGAACACATTGAAAACGACGGGCTACGGGCCACATGAATTTTTTGAACGCGGCAGCGACATCATGAATTTGTATGAGTTTGACATAAACGAAGAGGAAGAACCTTATCTGTCGCTGGAAAAATTGATCTAATTACCGACATAAAAGTACGTGTTAAAATAATTTGACAGCTGTGGTCCGTAGCCCGTCGTTTTCAGTGTGTTCAGCACTAAAAATTTTATTGGAGAACAGCTGTAATTTTATTTCATTCGATACGAATCGAGTTTCATTCGAACATGGATGCCGAGATTTGGGCCCAGTTTTATGTATAGGTTTACCGCCGCTGTGGCGTAGTGGTAAGCAGTGCGCGCTTCCATTTCATAGTGCCTGGGTTCTAGCCCTGGTCAATGCAACATCGCAAAAAAATATAGAAAAAAGGTTTTTTCTTATTAGCGGTCGCCCCTCGGCAAGCAATGGCAAACCTCCGAGTGTATTTCTGCCATGCCATGTATTTTAGCTTCTCATAAAAATACAATCGCCTTTCGGAGTCGGCGTAAAACTGTAGGTCCCTCCCCTTTGTGTGACGACATCAAGGCTCACGCCACAAATCGGAGGATAAGCTCAGCCATACACTAGCATACATACATATGTGTAAGCGCCAATCTATTATTATTATTATTTTTCTGTTGAATAAGTATTTTATTTAAGTGAAATTCACTTTTTATTGTTTTATATAAAAATTCAATTTACCCCAAGGGGATTTCATATAAGTTGATAATAGGAGTACAAAAACAAAAATGATAGCAATAAATTTTACGCATAATGTCAGTAAGAATTACAACAAATACATCTCCGAAAACCACCTAGGCGAAAATCCAGCTGCTCTGGATTTTATGAATTCGCCATGTTTTATCCTATATGAGTAAAACCTATGTAAAATCTGCACTATTATTTTTTCAAAGTCAGTGCACTGAGACGACTACCCAAAAGAAACCAAGAAAGATATACTTTTTTTAATGTATAAATATGTATGTATATGAGTGCAACATGTAAACAAAGCTAGTTTGTTTTAATTTTTGTATGTGACGGGATCAATGCAAAAGCTCTAAGAATTGATCGTCGCCCAGCTTAACTTCGCACAGTGTAACGTTGCTATATAAACAGTGCGCAATAAATAGTAAACGCTCTCCGATTCAGTTAAAAATTTTGTATATCTACGTTGCAGTAAAACTTAGTCAAGGCACATTTTTCATAATTTCAAAGAATGACAACGGCGTGATTGAGCTTTAGGTTGTTGTAGGTGTTCTGACCCCCTCCACCCCAGGCATATTTTTTTTAGTTTTGTTATGTACTTCCTGTATTTACAATGTGCATGCCCAATTAAAGATATTAAAAAATACATACAGTGGTGAAAAAATTATAGCTGAACCACTTTTTTCCAAGTTTTAAAGTATTATTTTTGTTGTTATTTAATTTTGGTTATTTTTTTTTTTTTAAATAGTTCATTCTTTAACAAAACCCGTGTAAATCCAAGTTTCCACCTTTGTGCGATATTAAAAAAATCAACAAACTTTCGTACAAATATCGAGCTATTTAAAAATCCTAAAAAATCAATCCTAATTTTTACCCATTTGAAACTTGTACTTTATTCTACTAGAATTCAATGGGCTACAAAACTATATACTATACTCAGAATTTAATTAAAAAACTCGAAATTTTTACGAAAATTTGTTGATTTTTTTTTTAATTGTATAAATTTCTAACAGCAGGTTTCACTAGCTATTTAAATGGAAAATGATTTTTTATTTTCTGTCAATTTCCATATAAAATTCAAAAAATTAAGATATTTTTTCACTTAAATTGCTTTCGTGAAATTGGCTATAAGACAGTGACACTTGATTTGTACATTTGTACAGATTTGTACATTTTTATATTGCTCTATTGGTACAAAATAAAAAAATTTGGAATTTTTTTTTTGTCAAAAGCGGTGTTCTATTGAAAAATTTCAACGAATTAATTTTCGTGATTGGGATAAAGAAAAATATTTGGGTATTCACACTAGAGCTGGAGAAACATCGATGCATCGATGTTTTTATATAAGCTGCTAACATCAATGTTTTTTCTCAACATCGATGTTTTTGCGAGTTGCAAACCTATTTTATTTGGCGCGTAAAAAGGTAAAATCTAGTATATTTTAAGACTTCTACCAAAATATTTCGGAAAATTATTAAGATTTACTTGAGCTGGACCGGTTTGAAAATACCTCTAAAAATGAAGTTTTTTATGAATAAAAATAGTTTCTTAAAGGATTTTTTGGAAAAGATCCCCTCAAATGACAAAACAGTTTAAGCTTAAAAAATCTACATAAAAATATTAAAAAATTGTATCATCGGAATCATAATAATAATAGGTGCAAAAAGTAAACAATTTGTTCGAAAGCAATAATGCAGACCCAATGAAGATTTTTAATGAACTCAATGTTTTACTTTCGCATCTATGCTCCCTAGTGGTTATTAGCGCGGACACATTTGATCCTATATGCTCCCCGTTGGAACCATACCTTGCTCCATTTCCTCAGTTGTATCACAGTTTAGAAGAGTATTTAAAAACGAAAGTAAGCACAAACGCTTTTGACCACGAAGCCGAGAAAATAATTCGAGAAAATGGTCGCTATTTTATTATCACTTTAATAAAGGAATTACGCCAACGCCTCCCTACAAATATTGCCACACTAAAAGAAATTGACTTTTTTCGGTTGGAAATGCATTAAGAGTAATTAAACCAAAAGTATTTGTTCAACTACAGCAACAAAAACACAAATATAATGCCGACGAAATAACATCCATAGAGATGCAATGGCAACGGTTAACGTTACATACCTGGAGTAATTTAGACTCAACTGTAAAATTTTCGGCCGAAGTTTATCAATTTCGAAATGCCCTAGGAGAAAACCCTTTTGCTGACCTTTCCAACCTAGTTTTTAGTTTTCTTGTTTTGCCTATAAGTAATGCAGAAGTAGAGCGAATATTTAGTTCAATGAATATAATAAAAACTAAGCAAAGAAATCCAATGTGCGTTAAAACGTTAAACGCTATTTTATATATAAGATACGGTTTAAAACGTGAAGAAAAATGCTGCCATAATTTTACTGTAGATGACGATCTCTTAAAATTAATGAATTCAGGTGATATATACAATAGTGATTCATTTGATGATGAGGAATATACACTCGATATAAATTAATGGTGTTAACTAGTCTTTCGTTTCTTGCGATTTATTTAAATAAAGCATGTGAATTTTCACTAAAACATATTAGCCGTTTTTAGCCGCTTTTTTTTGCCAATCTAGCCGGTCGGCCCAAAAAGTTCTGGCAACACTGTCGGCAAAGCTGACTCACGTGAGCAGTACGCTCTTCACACGCATTCTTACGCTCTTCAAATCAGTCGTTGTTCAGACCTCAGTATATCCAGTAAACAAACTTAGCTATTTTTTTTCACCAAGTTTGGTCCCCATAAAGGACTAGTGTTGCACGCAACGCTTTTTCGGCAATTAGGGTGTTGTGCAGCTGTTTAATGAGGTGAAAATTATTTAAGCACTGGAGAGATTTATTCACATGGAATTGGAGATAGGGCTGATAGATTTATTTTAAATAAATTGTGAATCTGCGAAAATATCTTTTCAGCAGATGAATATACTTTTTAACCTTTTTCCCGAAAATTTACATACAGGCTCGTAAATATGCGAGTAACATTAGGTTTGTATAGTAACTTCTCCAGTAAAACATTGCAGCGAGAGCGTAAAAGCAAAATAGAGCGTAAAATTGAGAAGAAGAGAACTTGCAGCAGAAGAGGTTATTGAACACAAAACTAGCAAAAACTTGCAAGTGAACAGTTGTTGCACTGCTTTGACAATCTGCTGTAAACATTTTACTATTTATAAATCAGTTTTAAACTCTTTGCTTTACACACAAGCACTTACACTGTCCAGTACATCATTAATATTTTGATTTCCACTCATTTTACTTTTGTTTGTGCCAAGACGAATCAATATAAGGCGATAGCAGGAGTACAAAAACAAAAATTTACATGTATTTTGTTTTTGCTTTGGCAGCATAAACTGTCAAAATCTGTAAGAGTGTGTGTAGAAATTCAAACAAAATTTTTCAATTTGATATCAGAAGCCGTGCGGCGAAACACATACACAAAATCAGCTGAGCTAGTAAACCACTTTATATACATATATTCTTTTGACATTTATTCTTCTTCTGCTAGCTAATTTCTGCTA
Organism: Rhagoletis pomonella; assembly: GCF_013731165.1. Classification (NCBI taxonomy): domain Eukaryota; kingdom Metazoa; phylum Arthropoda; class Insecta; order Diptera; family Tephritidae; genus Rhagoletis; species Rhagoletis pomonella. Next base: position 106,787,761 of record NW_023458556.1, on the reverse strand, counting down.
GTAAAAATTTCACTAGCAAGAATTTGCAGCTCTCTCGTGTTGTTACGCTCTCGAGTCAGTGCTCTCTTGCAAATTTTTTGGGTTATCATACACTTTTCCAGTAAAAGTTTGCAGGTTCCAGTACAAATTAGTACTGACTATTGGTAACTATACAAACCTATTCAAATATCGTCGCCTGGATGGAAAATTGCCGGAAGCGTCATTTTGACAATTTGTGGGTTTTGGATATCTTCTTTAGTTTCCGACTAATTGACTAAAATTTTTTCGGTTATTTGGTACAAATTGCGTTAGTATTGCTGTCGTACTAAACTAATCAATATCTTTCAAATAGAGTTATCTGTTCTTCTTTAGTTTCCGACATATTCAGCTTTATCATGAGTTTCATTTTCTAGAACCGGGTCACTTTTCGTTTGCGTGTGTTCACTACAGGTGGATAAAAAAATTGTTGGCGAAATTTTGTTCGGGCGAAACTCACGATTAGGCTGATTAGTAAAAAGTATGGTTAATTTATAAAAGTTGTTATCACATTTTGGCGTATATCACTAAAACTGACTGCAAATTTTTTGACAAATGTCGTATACGACAAAATTTTATTAAACTCAGAAATGGTTGACACTAAACTAAAAAAAATAAGATAATTTAAGAATTTCATGAACTAGTACATAGCATTCTCCGACACTTTGGAGAAAATCTGTAGTCGTGTTTCTGAGAAATTGCATTCCAAACTTCAATCGTGAGTTACCGAAAGTAACTTGTGACAATCTTTTATCTAGGGATCTACATAAATTATAATTGTCGTTATTTTCGCAGTTGGAGTATATGCCAGACGAGTAACAGGTATATACATACAAGTATACCTAAATTAGCGCGTTGAACTTGTATATTTATCTCTCTCTAACGCATTAATTCTATATACGTCAGTACCAACGCCTGACAAAGTTATGTCTAAATTTAATAATGGCTCTATGACAAAATATTCATGGAATGTATTCGTAGATTTATATTTACTTCATTTCATACATTAGTATTGATGTTTTGTTTTTCATACATTAGTATTGATGTTTTTTACTAAATACCAGGAATAAATATTTAATAAAAAACTATTTCATTTAAGCTTAACCAACTTTTAGTTGCTTAATTTTGGAACGCTTCATGAAATATTTTCATAGACGGTAAATGCAACCCTGGGTGCATCATTCATGACCTGAAAAACCAAAACAAATAACAAAATTCCATCTGAACCAATATTCTCAAAAATTATGCAGCAAAACAAAAACAATTTTTCCAATTTATGCACTGGTATTTTTATTATTGCAATACAGTTTCAGCTCTTCAAACATTTTCCACATTATGCTTTTAAAGCTAGTAGTTTCCGACCCCATTTGCTCGTTTTTTTCAGTTCTGAATTTAGGCCGGGTTTTATGGTAACTTACTGTGGGTGCATACAGACCACATTTTGTAAATATGTACATACATATATATGTATACACTTCAACTGAATTGTGAGATATTTAATTTTATTTTATAATGAATAATGAATTTAATTTTTGCAATTTTTTATGTTTACTAGATGTAAGACAATTTTCAATTTTCTTTATATATTGCATACTTTAGTTTTAATTCTTTTTAAGTTAAGTTGTAAAGGAAAAATAGGCCTCCTGAGGAACCGAGCACCTTAAAAAAATCGGTAACGCGCCTAAAAGCATACCTCACAGGTGGTGTGGAAAATGCAAGAACAAATGGAATAATTTTCGAAATTATGAAATGGTTATTGGGCCGTATGAATAAAAATAATCAATTGCTTTTTCTTAAAATTTCAGACCTTTTACTCAATTTATTCAAACAAAAGTGAAGTAACAGGTATGAAATTTTAAGAAAAAGCAATTGCTCAGTTTTTATTCATACGGCCCATTGGTATTTTCCATCTCAAAAGTGATCATTAATTTGAACGTTATTTATGGTCGCTTTTTGTCGTTTAACTAAAATCTACCCGTGTAAATTGCAATTCAACCGTAAAATGTAAGCGTTTTGGCTGGTCGATATCTCAGTCGATTTTCCAATCGACAGAAATCGACCCTTGTAAAGTCAACTTCCCAAATTTTTTAATTTTCTTTTTTTTTTGCTTGGGCGCCTTTTGAAGATGTGCCAAAGTATATTGTCGCCTTAAATACAAAAAAAAAAATTCTTTAAGCGATCTTTCGCAACAGTTTGTTGATCTTATGCTCACGGCTACCGAAAACACCAACCTCAACGTAGTGATAGGCCTTCTTGAAGTGGGTTCCAACAGTGAATATTTCGTGCACCAAATAATCAACGCACTGAATTTCGTGCGCTTTACGCAATTTGCGTTCGATCTCAAAGCTGTCAGAGATTGGGACACGTTGATGGCTGTGCTTGACAATTCCACGTTTGTACATCAATTCACGAACTGATTTAAGATTTGGATAACCCCATATAGGGTTCGGCATACGTAGCATATTAATGGTTGCCTTGTTCAATTTGATGAACAAACCGTGTTTAATGTAGCGAAAACGGAACAACAGTAAAACTTTTGGTGCAACTTTGTTGACACAAAAGCCAATTTGGATTTTTTAGACACGTAGAATTGGCCGCGTTTTTTCTCCACACGGCGCAACTTCATCTCACGGCGTCCATCACGGAGTTTTCTTGTTTGATATTTCTCGGCATGCACCAAGTTTTCACGTTTACGGAGTGTAATCGCAGCAGAGCGCTTTAGTTTACGCTTGATCAGGGTAGCAGTTTGCTGGCATGCTTCTTGCTGAACTTCAGCTTCGACTCAGGGACAGGAGGCAGCTTCCGGGAAGGTTGTCTGCCCTCTGCTTGCGGTTTCTTACTTAGCACATTGAAAAGGCGAAAAAAAAAGTTCGCCAAATGTTTGGAGCACATCGTAAATGAGCCACTCGATTTATAACATTTCTATTAAAGAATTTAATTAAATACTTTTTAATACATAGATATGCTGCAACCAGGCACTTACTTTCCAAATTCCATCCGGTTTATCGGCATAATTTTCCAAATATGCCGGCTACTTCATTACTAATAACTCCATTTTCAAACTGCGCCTTCTTTGTTGCCTCAACATATCCTCAAAAGACATAAATTTACATCAAACAATAGAAATCGCAAAAATTAGCAAATAAAATACGCCTTTGTTTTGTTGTAAAATTTCTGAGAAATGTGAATTCACCACGATGCGATACAGAAAGAACAAGGACCAGGGATGTAATTTTAAGTAAATCTTTTATTCAGTGGCAAGGCGCAGAGCGTTCGGGTCAGCAATATTAATTTGTATCAAATATAACATTCAACGGTGGTTCTAATACATTTTTTGATATTATTAACCAGAGTACATACATTATATGGTATTCCTTTCAAAAATTAATGTACTTTATGAACTTTTTTTCAAATATTTCTTTAGTTTCTTTCATGAGTGCTGAAAAGCAACCATGCGTGTAGGAAATTGTGTGCTACCTAAAATTTCACCTCTGGAAACTTTATCCCCATAAAGGACTTCACCACAGTTTTTTTACCGGATATACTGAGGTTCAGACAGCAACGAAGCAACATAGGCGGAGCTACGTTGGTTATTTTCTTAGGCGACAGTGGTTGCTTACATATGTATGTACGATTAAAAATGACCTTTAAAAAATACTTTATAATTTCTAATGCTTTTGGTGAAATGCTATGCCTCTTGTGTCACTTCACCATTAAAGGAGAGCGGGGATATAATGCCAAAAGATATTATAATAATTTCCATAAAGATTTTGACAAATTTCAAGGTGTAGAAAGGGATGATCTTTTCATAGAAAAAAAAATGGGTTTGTTCAAAAGTTGAATGAATGGATTTGCCAGGTATAAGAGGAAAATAAGAGTTTAGAAGAAGATAAGGATAGTAGAAGTGCGCAAAATGCTTTAAAAATTACGTTATCCAACTTAATTATTTTGAATATTGCGAAAAGAGGATCTTTTTCAGATGGAATATTTATGAAAGAAACTTTTTTGCAAGTTTTACAAAAACTTAATATCCAATTGGGCACAGTTATTGAACGTATCCCTTTGTCTCCTAGAACCTAAATAGAACCTAAAAATGTGGGAAATTGCATTCTCTACATATTTGTATTTAACCATTTTTTATGAAAAATGCAAAATAAGCTTTTAAATCGCAAAAAACCAAAAAAAAAATTAAATCCAATGTGGCGGAATTTTGCCAAATGAAACTTTGGGGCGAGACTGTGGATCCATAATCTACGTGTCAAATAGAAGTAAACTGCATCAAAAAATTGCTGTTACAAATTTTTTTAAATTTTCCTACCAGATTTATCAAATTTTACTGGGCTAGAATGAAATAAAAATAAGAAAATAGGTGTTGCATATTAAATTAAAGACAGTCAAGAGTAACTATCATTTTATGATATCAAGTAATTTTTATTATATAAAAATTAAGGAGGACTGTTAGTTTCTTTCTAATCCATGCTTGATCTTAACCAAATTCCTATGGACCATCTTTCCGATAAAAAATTAAGTAAAGTATAAAAAAAATGGTAGAAACAACGACTGATTACATTTACTCCATACGCTTCGCTTTTATACCACTGTGGCGCAAATTGCTCTGCGCTCACCAACACAATCTCACTTTTATTTTTGCCGACCACTGATTTACATGCATGGCTGTAGCTGAGTGTGCAAAGATGCTTGATACAATTGGTTGCTACCAAGGCTGTCCGAAAAAGCTTTCGTGAAGTGCAATGTGAAGCAAACGAAATAGAAAATGTTTGGGTTTAAAATTTAATCCGATCTGTTTAATCTGTGCTCTCTTTTTTTAAACTTGGAAGGTTTGTATTTGGAACTAAATTTAGTTTGGTCATGTATTTATGTAGTCCAAAAATTTCAAAAGTAAAATCGAAAATTTTTAACCGTGTATAGAGTTTTGCTTTGCTTTAAACACTCAAAATGTTGTATTCAAAGTTCCTGTAAAATTTGTAAAAATGGACTTAGAAACTTTTCACTTTATCCCAGCGACATGTTAAATATAGATATGTAAGTATAGAATCATTTTTAATAAACTTTGAGTAACTTATATTATACATATATTCCTTTTTAATTACGTGAAATTTGTACATAAAAGTGTGCAGCAGTTTGTTTGAATTTATTTAAAATGGGAACATACCTTTTTGTCAAAAGCCTACAAAACGCTTTCAAATAAAACATATGCCTATTTGAAACTTTGAGGCGCTTAAAGCAAGTGAAGCAAAGCTCCCATTTGGCCACCTCTCATACGTTTTAGTATATTCCAAATGACTTTTGACAGTTCTCAAAGCGAAGCAAGCAAAGCAAGCCTGCATTTGGCCAGTGCCTTAACATATGTGTAAGCGTCAATCTATTATTATTATATCATTATTAACACAATACATTTGTTTAGCAAAATTAGATTTATTATATACGAGGGATCGTATCTAAAATGAATTTGTGATCAAATTATGAAATTATAACATCAATTATATTTATAAATTAGGAATAGTTGGGGCCGTCTGCTATATGTTCAGCCCAAACAGTTTGATCTAGGTCCAAACAGTTTTTTTAAGATTTTTTTTATTTTATACTAAATTCGTCATTACCAAAACTTCAGTTTTCTCATTTTTAAATAAAGATATTCAGGTTTGAATCTTTGGATATTTCGGACGTCATATTGTATTTTGAATTTTGAATTTTCGAAAACTAGCTTGAAATTTGTAATTAGCGAACTTAAGAACCTCTAAATACCAAATTTCATGAAAATTCATTAATTTTTTTACGGATTTTATAAGCATATTTTATATATTATACTTAATTATCTACAACAACAAAACTTTAAAGCTCGATAAAAAAAATATTCGACGTAGGTTAGGTTAGGTCCAGTGGGCGGCTCTGAGAAGAGTTCACTCGGAGGCCACAAAGGCCCACTGCGATGCCCAGGGGGATTTCCCCATGCTTATCCCTACATGTCTTTGAACCATTTCGATTCTCTGGCGAATCCAAGCAGTCCTTCCAGTGGAGCTTTCCCTAAGGTATCCAGGCTCTCGAAGAAATGGTCCCCAAGAAACTTGAGGCGTTTTCTTCGGAGTGCTGGACATTCACAAAGGAAGTGCTGGACGAATTCTACCTCCTCCTCATCTCTACAGCTTCTACAGAAATCGTTATGCGGTGCTCCGAACCTGGCGGCTATGTGGCCAATGGTCCAGTGTCCCGTTAGTATTCCTGTGAGAAGCTTAACGTTTGGCTTTGACAGCCTTAATAAACTCATTGTTCTTCGTTCGTCGAGCCGTGGCCAGAGCAATCGCGATACTATGCAGGTGTGCAGATTTTCCCACCTGCTGTTGGTGGCTGCCTTGGTCACTCTCTCGACCTCCGAAAACAGAAATCGCAGGGGAGGTTTCACTATCTGGATCGCTTCCCCAAGCCCCATTCCAGATCCCTTTCTAGCACATTCGTCCGCGTCCTCATTTCCTGTGACACCGTTTTGTCCCAGGACCCAGTAAATGTTGATTATGTGTGGCTGTAGAGCCCTTAAGGATCTTCGGCATTCCTTAACGCATATCGAGTTGGTCGTTTCCGACTCTAAGGCTTTGATAGCTGCTTGACTGTCCACGACAAAGGCAAGTTTAGGTGGAGCTAGGTCGATCATGCTCACCAGCCTTGCCGCCACGTTGATTGCATATATCAGCCTTAAAAACACTGCAGTGATCCGGGAGTCTGTAATACTCTCTCAGAGATAACTCCTGAGAGAAGACTCCAGATCCTTTTCCGACGTCCATTTTGGAGCCGTCCGTGAAAATGAGTATTTCGTCATCGCTAAGAGCAATACTAAGTTCCCAGTCACTTCTGTCTGGAAAATGGACATCAAAATTCCGATTGAAATCAGTTTCCGTGACTTGATAGTCACAGCTAATGTACTCCACCCCCACTTTCTCGAGGATTGTGGCGTGACCCGTGCAAGTTGTTAGACGCCCTGAGTCGTAGAGCGCTTTTAGCTGCGGTATTTTTAACGTATAGGTCTATGGGTGGAATGTCCAGGAGCTGACCATGGGTGAGAATGGGTCTAACCACCGCCGTATATATCCAGTGTATTATCTGCGGTCGCAGCCCCCAGTATTTCCCGATTGTAGCCTTACAGGAGTGGAGCGCAATGAGCGCCTTTTTTCTCCGCTCCTCGGTATTCCTTTCCAGGAAAGCTTAGAGTCGAGAATAACCCCCAAAAACGTCGCTACGTTTGACAATTCAAGGCTCGCTCCATTGAGGGATGGAGTTTGACATTCCTCTACTTTATAACGCTTGGTGAACAGAACAAGTTCGGGTTTGGAGGGGTTAACCCCTAGACCGTTTCTTCCTGCCCACCCCGCAAGATCTTTAATTGTAGATTGTAGAATCTCGCTGACCGTGGAGAGGAATTTCCCCACGACCAAAATGACTAAGTCATCCGCATAGACAACGAACTTGACGGCTTTCGATATGCGAAGCAGGAATTCGTTAAGCACGAGGTTCCACAGCAGGGGAGATAACACCCCCCTTGAGGGGTCCCACGTGTGGCCGTTTTCCTTACTTCTGCTGTTCCCAGGGAGCCATTGATGCATCTGGTGCTCAACATATTGTCGATCCATAGAGTGGTCAGTGGATCTAGTCCTACGGCCGCCATAGAGCAGTGTATGGATGCCAAATTAACATTGTTAAAGGCGCCTTCCACGTCCAGAAAGGCTGCCAGAGCGTATTCTTTGTGGGTTAATGCCTTCTCTATACTTCCGACAACCTCGTGCAGGGCTGTTTCAACCGACCTGCCTTTTCGGTAGGCATGTTGGGCCTCGCTGAAGTTCTCCGGAGTAAGACATCGCGTGATCTGCAGACTCAGAAGCCTCTCCATTATTTTGAGGAGAAATGATGAGATGCTGATAGGTCTAAAGTCTTTGGCGGTACCGTGGCCCGTCTTCCCTGCTTTGGGAAAGAAGACCACTCTTACCTCTTTCCATGGCTTTGGAATATAGCTAAGGAGGAAACTTGCCCTAAAAATGGTCGTTAGCCAGGGAGTTACCGTAGCGTTTGTTCGTTGTAGCATGGCTGGAAAGATTCCATCCGGACCCGGAGATTTGAAGGGTTGGAAGGATCTGATAGCCCAAGCTACTTCCTGTTCAGTGAAGATTTTATCAACTGGACTGCCCTGCCTACGGGTACTAGGGTGTTCTGTCACAGGAGTGGCTGTGTGCCCTGCGCTGCCGCACCCAGGGAAGTGGAAATCCATCAGGTGTTCTAGTGTTTCAAGGCTGCTTTGGGTATGCCCTCCTCCTGGCTTCTCCAGGAAACCGGGAGGAGCAGGGTTTTTTGAGAGGCACCTTCTTAGTCGCGCGGCTTCAGTAGTCGTTTCGAGGTCCTCACAGAATTTGGACCACGATCCTGCTGTCCTAAGTTTCCTTAGTTCCGCCGTCCACCACTTTGCGTGTCGCTTGGGGGGTTTGCTCTCGGAAGAGGTTGCTACGTAACATTCGGTAATGTCTGTTAATGTGTAATGTAAAGAAGTAAAGCTTCAGTTACATTTTGGTAGGCCTCTGTTACTCAGATAATCATATATTTCCAAAAATTATGTGGGACAATGAATGTCAAGAATTTCCAAGCCGGAGCAAAAGCACTGTATTTAAAGCAGCAGCGGTGGCGTCGATAAACCGTATCACCGATCTTACCAACTTTCTTTTCAACATCTCTTATGTTTTCCTGACACATTCCTTATTGATGGGAAACTTTTTAACCTTTAAACACGAAAAAGATTAAAATGAAGTGCAATCACAACGAGGGCTTATTTTCAATACAATATTATCATATCGCTTGCTTTTGGGGAACATTTTCAAATTGAGACAGACACTTTTCGAAAAAATGATTTCAATGATTGAATAACCTGTTCGTTAGTTAAGATTGGAATCAAAGCTTCGGTGGCAATGGTGTTGATATCTTCATAAGAAATCACGTACTTATACATACATACCTGAATTGCACGAATCCTCATTCAAGTACTTTTTGGCAAATGAAATAAATTTAATGACGTCCCTTATACATATGTATACTAATCGACAAATTTCCTTGTTCTAATGTAATACTCGCAATTGTTTTCATAAAAAATTTTTGCATTAATTATTTATGAAAATATAGCTCATATATTGTAGGCGTCTTTTATTATCTTATATCTTGGCTTGTATATTGAGCTAGAGGCATTGCCATTCAGCATTAGAAAGCTTTCTGCTTCAGCCAAAATTTAAAATTTAAAAAAATATCAAAATTGTAAGCAATCTGCTTGTCATAAAAGAAGTCAATGCGGTAATTGGTTATTTCCCATTATGCCTCATTGGCCGCAGAGATAAAAAGTGCATACGAGCTATGTATTTTTAAGACTCTAAGTAAACCACATGGGCAATATAATAAAGCAGATATTCGCACAAAAAAAAACAAATAGACTTGATTTTTAATATTTTTTATTTGCAGTCAAACAACTGTCATAATTAGGCCAACAGAGGAAATAAGGTAATTTCGTTTTATTTGACCAAGATTTAGCTATTAGCTTGTGATGGTTGTTTAAAACATGCCTTATCTAAACCATATAAATCAAAGTTTCGCACTTTATATAAAGTTCACAAAAATTCAACTAGATTTTTAGCCGGTTGAAACTTGCACTTCATTATACATACTAAAATTAAATGGGCTACAGAACTGCATAATCAGAAATTTTCTAGAAATTCTGAATAAAATGTTGAATATTTTGGTGATGATTTTTTGTGAACTTTATATAAAGTGTGAAACTTTGATTTATATGGTTTGTATTACAGAATGAACTATATTCGCCCGCTGTGGTGTAGTGGTAAGCAGTGCGCGCTTCCACTCCGCAGCACCTGGGTTCAAACCCTGGTCAAAGCAACATCGCAAAAAAATAGAAAAAAAGGTTTTTTCTTAACAGCGGTCGTCCCTCGGCAGGCAATGGCAAACCTCCGAGTGTATTTCTGCCATGAAAAACAGCTTCTCATAAAAATACAATCGCCGTTCGGAGTCGGCGTAAAACTGTAGGTCCCTCCGCTTTGTGTGACAACATCAAGGCGCACTCCACAAATCGGAGGAGTAGCTCGGCCAAACACTAACATATGTGTAAGCGCCAATCTATTATTATTATTATTATAATTAAAGCAAAAAATTGTTCACGAAAATAATTGTGAATATTATGTTATAACAAGGTGTACACTTTCATTTGTCGCCTGTTGTATGTAGTTGGGAGCTGACGATCCTCAAGTTCTTCGTATGGTGCCAATATAACACAAGAAGTCTGATTATGCCTCGAACTCATTATTAAAAAATCACAAAACTCGCTTTAAAAACTGTTATAATTACAACTGTACTTTACTCCATAGTATAAAGAGTACTTTAGGTACAAAGGAAACACGCGTGATTAAAGTCAGGAAAGACCTATAAAGAGGTTGGGGTAATGTACTTTAATTTTGTTAAATTGTGTCGTATCGTGCAAAAATGGACAACCGCTTGCAAGCGTAAGAAATTGAACAGCTGATACGATAGCTATCGTACGGTAATACCAAAATTTAACGATATACGATAAACGGTAGCTTTCGAATTTCATATGCTAGAATTTCATTCGTAATACAGCACAACAGAATGCAAGCGTTTATCGGGTATGATATGGATTCATAATAGGGGGGTTTGTTTTGCTAATGTCAAAATCCTTGAATTCCTTTTTAAAAAGCTGATATACTTCGTTTACTGTCAAAACCATATAGCGGCTTGTATAATTTTTATTAATTTAGGGTCCCCATTTTCGCATTTCGCCTCCTCTTTTTCACTATCATATTTGTCTAATAATTTTTTCTTAAAGCGTTTTCAACTTGTTTTATGGCTTTATACTTGCCAAAATTCGAAGAACCTAATCCCTGTTTTTTGTTTTCAATGAACCTTTTTTGAGCAAGTTAGTCGCATCTTGGTGCTTTTTTACCATGATGTGATCATTTTAAATTTTTCTTCTATAGTTTTCTTTCGATCTCTCTTTTATTATATTTCGCACACTTTTCTTCATCTTCCTTAAAATTCCGTTCCCACTTCATTGCTCTCTCAGACGTGATTTTAACTTTCGTTGAAGTCATGTCTTCGTACATACTTCTGTACTGTATCTATATACCTTCATAGAAACAATATGAACAAAAATTCTTTGAAGCGTTCGGACGTTCCGATTTTCAATTTCATTACTATCGGTAATCCTTTCCGAAAAAAATTTTATACGACAGGCAAGTATACATTACGACCTTTTTTTAAATGTAAAGTTTATTTTGCGTCCGAACGCTTGAAAAAAAGCACAATTTGTAATTTAACTTTAGACGGTTCCTAATATATTTTTACGTTGTTTTTGTTGTAAGACCTACGAAACATAAGCTATACTAAATTTTTGTATAGAGTTCCAATTCTCTTTAATCGTGTACCAAAATTATGAAGGCTTGCTGGAAGGTATGATTTCTCCGCAAAAAAAATTTTGAAAGTGTAATTGGAAAGACGCAAATAACTTGAAATTGAATGAACCAATTAGTCCCATATTTTATTTTGGTGGATGAAAGACAAAATATGTAGTTATCAATTGACATCATAAACTTGGTCCAGGCACTGGTTGACACTTTCCAGGAAATAACCATATAGTATATACATACATATGTATAGGTTCTACATATGTATGTACTTATACCTATATTTCGCATATATGTACATATCGCTTATTTACTTCAATAATGTCACAACTCAAATCAGCGAAACTCGCGACAAACATCTTTGAATTTACATATCGATACCTGAGCGGAAGAACGGCCTATCCCGGCAGCCATCTCATAAAACTATTCAAGAATGGCCTACTTCGGAATTTGATTGAAAAACGCCCTATCTCAGAATTTGGTTCAATAATGCCCTATCTCAGCACATTTTCAACGTATTTTCAGCTGAGATGGGGCGTTTTTGAGCCGAATTCTGACATAGGGTGGTTTCAATAAAATCATGAAATAGGGCCTTCTTCAAAACAAATTCTGAAGTAGGGCGTTCCTGAAAAGTCTTCTGAGATACGGCGTCTCGATATACTCCCATTTTTAGTTTCACATAGTGAGATACTGGTAATCGATGCGGCTATGAAATTTTTTAGAAGAAGAGATAGCGGTATTTTCTGTATACTTAGCTCAATATTTGTATTTTTTGGATTATGACACTATTGAAGTAAATGAGCGATATTTGCTATCTACTTGGAACTTAATTATTTTGTTCACTTATTAATTCTTGTATTTCACTCGTACTTGTCCACTTAATTGAACATCTTATCAGGTTGTGTTATGTTGTGATTGCTTTTGTAAATTCTTATTGTTGCCCAAAAAAGAATGGTTAACATATCTGAAGTAGTATTTGGACACAATTTCTTTACTTTAGAATTGAAACTTCGCAAAGATAAAATACCTATTTACAAACGTATGTAGATAATTTCGTCAGATTTCTGTAGATGGTTCGACAATTCGGTGATGTTTTTAAAGCGTGTATATCGAGAAACAACCTTTTGAAAACAGGTAATTAAACTCATATTCTGGAACCCAGGACCGGCCGCAGGATTTCTCTTTGTGGGGGTTTTATGTAAAGCCATTCGTAACAACCAAGAATATCATTTTTTTATTTAGAGTATCCAGCATATCGCACACCGTCTTCAAAATAGTCACAACTCAAAATAATACGTTTGTCAGAAAATGCGAAAAACTATTTCTTAGCACATGATAATCATATGGGCAAGGGCGACCTTACCTTAGTTTTTTTTTAACAAATTATAACAAAAATTTGCTCCAGCTTTTGCTTAAAGTTAAATAAAAGATCTGTGTACATTTTTAGCGCATAATATCAAAAATGCCAAATTTTGAGTTGTGACTCTTTTGAAGACGGTATGCGATATATTGTTTTAATTGTGGATATAATTTAGCAAAACTCAAAGAAAAGTCACATGCAATTCACCGAGGTATAGATAAAAATTTTTTTAATACTGAGTCAACATTAACATCCAGATTGCGATGAATATTGAGAAAAGCTAGTCCATTGTGTGCTCGTTCTCTGCACTGCGGCATAGTTGTATGGAGAAAATTTTTTGTTAAGCTACAAAGCAAGACTCCCAATAGAAATGTCCCTTTGGTCATAAAAACGTGCCCTGCGAAAACTTTTTAAAATCGGACACCGGAAAGACGTTCCCTAAAGTTCAGCATTTTCATGAAATTTCTCACAAAGCGGTCAAAATTTCCTATAAATCAGTGAGTAATTTAATATATTTTAATGGAACTTGATGTAGTTTTGCCCCCGATGTCAAATATGGCTAACCTATTTTTAAATCTCCCCAACTTTAAAGTTACTAAGGTTTTTTCCACGTAAAATTACAATTTTCAAGGAATTCAGAAGTTAAATTTTAGCCAAGTAAATTTAGATCAAATTGGTATGAAGAAAAAAAATTTGTAGTAGCGAACTTTTGATGCAGCTTACTTCTATTTGACACGTATGTAGACCATGGATCCACAGTATCGGCCCTAAATTTCATACCTGAACTTTCCGCTATCTTGGATTTTAGGTTTTTATGGGTTTTGGCAATTTGCAAGCTTATTTTGCATTTTTCGTAAAAAATGGTTGTATACAAATTTGTAGAGAATTTAATTTTCCACAATTTTTTTTATATACAAACCTTTAAAAAAAATCCTTTTTTATTGTAAATAATTATCAAAACGTGCGGAAAATATTTGCATTGTCACGGTTTTCGCCATTTTTCAAAAATTTCTGATAAAAATGCGTAGCATATTCAAATGCCAAAGTTGTAGGGAACTTTTCTTTTTTAGTGTTGGGTTCTCCGGTGGCACAAAATTTGTAAAGCAAAAATCTAATTTACGGTTAGTTTAGATACCATATTTGAGACACCATCCTGAATTTTTCAAAAGGCCTCACGGCTTTTTCCAAAAAAAAACCTCAATAACTCTAAAAGATGCGGGGTTTAAAAATACTGTAGCTATTTTTGACAACTGGGGACAAAACTCCATCAAGTGCCATTAATATGTGTTAAATTTCCCACTGACTTATAGGCAAAATATTGACCGCTTTGTGAAAAATTTCATGAATTTGCTGAACTTTAGGGCCTTTGAGGCACGTCTTTCCGTTATCCGATTTAAAAAATGTTTTGCAGGTCACGTTTTTATGACCAAATGAACCTTTCTGGAGGGAGTATTTTGCCTTGTAGGACAAAGTTGCAAAATAAAGGGCAGGCTACTGCACATGCATGATGATATTCATTGAATTATTTTGCAACACTACAACTAAATAGGGGAGCGAAGGGTGTTATAGACCGCATAAGGAAAAATGTCTGTAGAAAAAACGGAAATCTGAATTTTTGCTAAATTTTTAATGAATTACACAGCCCAACAAAAATATAAAAAAATTTTGGTACGGCAAATGTTAAAACTGGTTTTGATAGATTTTTTTTTGTGCTGATTAGGAATCCATAAGCGTTAAGTTTTCACCAGCTCCAGATTTAATAAAAACGAGGTCAAAGTGTCAAAAAATCGCGGTTTTTGCAATATTTTAGACGCTCTAGCAAAGAAACAAAAGGTGATAGAATATTCATGGCTTAAATTAAACCTAGACCTCTCGACTACTATTTCTAAAAAGAGATGTTAAATATTTAAGATCTTAAAATATGTTTTATCATTATTATCTTAAACAAAGTGATGGCAAATTTGTATGCATATTTCCCTCCACAGGGGGGAGGGGACGGGTTTGAACCCCCATTCCGTCCATGTGTTTTCGCCATGAATACGCCTCTCATAAAAACCATCTGCCGTTCGGAGGCGGCTTAAAACTCTAAGTCCCCCAATTTAGGATTTTTGCGATGATAGCGAAAAGTGATTATCTAATAAAGTGAGTACTTACACAAAAGAACATATGAGCTGCTACTGTTGAAAGTGGTATAAGTCCATTTTTTAATATGTCGAGATATATAAGGGCTTGCTTAAGAAATTAAGAAAGTGAACGATTTTTTTAGCTCCAAATGGTCTTATACCAGTTTCAATAATAACCAGGGAACAGATTTTATGGAAATTGCCTTTTTTCTGCTAAAGAGATAGAGTATATTCGATTAAGAATGTCCACGATTTAGCTTACCCTGATTCCATATATACTCATTTGATGATGCCTGTTGTTGCCTTTTTTAAGATATCTGCCTTTTTTGCTTTTTCTACCTTTATTTCCTTATTCCTGGTAATATGAAAGTTTAAAACATGCCATATTTAAATTGGGCTTGTATCAACCCACGTCTAGCGCACGTTTTTATGTTCAAGGCTTTTCTTCGCAAAAATCGAATTAAAATGCTGCCAGAAAACTTCAAAATGCATCTTGTGGTTCAATTTTACTACAACTATAGAGATTACAGTTTTGTGAGTTAAAAACTGGAAAAGAGAAAATAGTCAAAGATTCCAAGTACAAGTTTTTCATATAATGAAACCAGTTCATAGTTTTTTTTACTTGTAAAATAAACATTTCTAAACTAAATATATTTTCTGATTATTTTTCGGTTTTTGTCTTTTTTTTAGTGTCTTTCTTGCCTTTTTTGCGTATTCTAGTACCTTTCCCTGCCTTTCCCTGCCTATTTTTCTATTTTATTTTGCCTTTTCTAGCCTATTTCGTTATTTTATTTTGCCTTTTTTTATAGGTTTTTAGGTCCTAAAAATCCGTCCCCTGATAATAACATATGATTTTTAGATTTTTAATGCACAAAGTAATAATTTAAATGAAGATATGAGCCCTTTATTTTGAAAGTGTCATAAGTATATCATTCCGTTTGACTTCAGTGATCACCTAGCTGTATCTGAACGCGTTTGTTATTCATTCAACGTCATTTTCATTCCCCTTAGTTTATGACGGTAGAGCGATTTCAGATACATTCAGTCAGAAGTAACCAACCATTTAATCACAAGAGGTGGAAATTACTTGTGCCACTTTCGAAATAACGGCTCATATCGCACACGATCTTTAAAAGTGACAACTGAAAATTTAAAGTTTTGGAAATTAGGCGCTAAAAAGTACCCAGAGCTTTTATTCACCATTTATCAAAAGCTGGAGCAAATTTTGGTTATTGAAAAAACCTAAGGTAAATTCTCCCTTACCTATATGATTAGCATGTGCTAATATAAAGTTTTTCGCATTTTCTGACAAGCGTGTAATTTTGAGTTATGTCACCTTTGAAGATCATGTGCGATATGTAAACTCACAAGTAATCAAGTTTATTAAGAAATAATTGTTGTTATATTTAAACGATTTTTTAAGTAATATAAGTCCTATTTTGGTTAAATATTAGTTGGTGGTACTTTTAGAAAGAAACAGATATAATCAATCCAAATGGTATATCACGCAAAGGAGCAGCTCGTGTATTTAGTTACCCAAAAAACAACATCACTCAGAAACTTGGATAACTATAGATTTATAAGTTAAGTTTCTAAGTGCAAAGAGAGCCGTGAGCGAATCATGCTGCCATATCTTTCTTTCACATGTTTTTCATAAAATTCTGCCATAAAAATATGATTTTTTGTATAAATGCAATTAATCTGGCAATCAAGCAAGCTTTCAAATAAAGACAGAAAATAAAATTAAAGCAATCACAACTTGATACGCGTAATTTATTTTAATTGTAATTTTTCATCAATTTTTAAACCAAACAAATTAAATGTTTACAGTCTTACGTGAACAAATACAGGTGCTGAGAATCAAAACAAAGAGAAAAGGCATTATATGACACGCTGAGTACTCGTTTCAAAGTTTCTACGTAAGTCAAACCAGGTCTAAGTCTTGTATAAACGGCCTTTAAGTATGTGCAGCATAGCTAAGTTTCTTTTGATTACTTTGTCTATGGTGGATTTGCCAGGTCTAAAGCCACACTGATAATTTACAATCAGTTCGTTGACGGTGGCCTTCAGTCTTTTACACAATACACCTGATAAGACCTTGCTGATCCCGCGGTAGTTGGTATTGGGACATCGACTCCATCGTTATCGACTGGGGGCCAGCCCTGCCAGAAGTACGGACTTTTCCGTACGGTACGGATTTTCGGTGGTCAAAGGTTGTTCGGATTCAGCGTACATATTTTTAGCTTTCGGATAAGGTATAGGTACGGATTTTTGTACGGATTTTTCCATATAAGAAATGATATGTGGCACCACTTGTTTAATTAATCCATATGCTTGGCCTGTTCCCGTACCCCAGGATTTTGTGAGAAATAGTCTAGAGGATAGCGGGAACATATTATTTAAAAGCTCAAGGCATAAAAATATGCAAAAATGGAGGCTTCTGACGCTGAAGTTGTTACTTCTCAGAAATTCGCCAAAATGTAGATTCTCCTTGGGTCCAAGTCAAACAGTGGAATTGTTCAAGGAAAAAGTTTTGACAAACGAAGTGTATTCGAAATCGGTTCGCGTCTCTCTCTTTGTTGTTGTTATTAAATTATATTTGTTAATGTCAACGAAATTTGTACTACTTACATTAGGTTTTTATGACCGTAAAGAAATAAAACATTAAGTATTTTTATGATTTTATTTTTTATTTATTTTTTTTATAGCAGTGGTGCAGTAACTTAACTTTGAATATAATAATTAAATAGTTTATTAAAATGTTCTAGTCAGAAAAACAACAACTTCGTCTGTGAAGTTAAAAATAAATAGGTCTAGTGGAAAAATATTTTATGTTGTTGGAAGTAGGATTGTCTGTATTCATCCACATATTTTGCTTTTTGGTTGGCAAAAAAATTCGAGCGTACAGATTTTGTACGGATTTTTTACCCATAAAATTTTCGTGCTTTTTTTCTGTTGGCCAGCATCTTAACCTCTTCGCATTCGCGTATTTCGGCCTCTCTTTTCTTATTGCGGCAAATACGTCTCGCTTCCCTCTTCAGATCCCTATAGATCCTATGTATGTATGTATGATCCTATCCCTATACAAATATCCTAGATCCTATGTCGGTTTGTTAAATAGTGTTCTCAGAGAACAGGTATAAGATTCGAGTGGCGAATACATTGGCCGACTGTTGTGATTGCAGCTTTTCGAAGTTAAGCTTACATTGCTGCAAAAGATAGTTGTCCGAGTCGATTTTTGGCCCTCGTAGTGAGCGTATGTCTAAAACACTGAAAGCGTGCCTTCCGTCTATCAATACACGATCGATTTGGATTATCGTTTTTCCACCTGCACACAGCCTGAAGCTACACGGCTCCTTTTATGCTGGAACCTAGTACTGCATAATACCGTGTTTAGGGCCCCAGCAAAATTGATGAGCTTCAGTTTGTTAGCGGACGTGCCGTCGTGGAGACTAAATTTTCCGTACTCTCTGTACTCTCTAAGCACTCATAAGAGAGATCCTTCAACGTCTCGTCCTTCTCTTCCATCGGGGCATGGACGCAGATGAGCGGGATGTTGAACAATCTCGCTGTTATGCAGATTGTGGCTAGACGTTCGTCCACTCGTACTCGACGAAGGAGTCTCTCTCGGACCACAAATCCAACACCGAATTTGCGCTCATTTATGTGGAAACCGTAATAGACGTCCAAAGCCTCCACACTTCCCTTGTCTTTCACTGTCCATCGCATTTCTTGGATGGCGATGATGTCAGCCTCTGTCTTCCCGAGGACATCAACCAGCCGAGTAGAGGCACCTTCCGCACTAAATATCCGGATATTCCAGGTGCATACCCTCAAATCATAAACCTTTATACATTTGCCGTGGTGGTCATCAAAAGAAGGGGCTCTCATACCTACATTGTTTTTTTCTTTTTCAATGGGCGGGGTTTAATGTGACAGTTCCTGCTTTGATGCTGTAATAAACTACATCAGTTTTCGCCCACACTAGCAGCCCGATTCTGTGCACTTGATAAATTGAAAATCTTTATAATTTGTAAATTTTTTATTATTTATCAAGAATTGGTATTTTAGCACAGAAATCAAAAGCTCTTTTTTTGATAAATTATCAAGATTGAAAATGCTATTGACTATTTAATTGAAATTTCATGGGAAATGTATAAATTTTGTATATTAATAAATTTCTTTCTAATAATTAAATACTCCATATGCCGGCATTTGAACCTGCGACACACGAAATTATAGTCGACGTCTCTACCTACTCGGCTACGGCAGTCAAAAGCTTTTTTGCTTTTAAATTCATATTTTTCATATGTTCCACTCATGTGGACATCAGTTCCACTAATGAGGAAATCGTAGAGCTTTTTGCTTTATAAATATTGACACAGAATGCAAAGGAAGCTTTTACTGGATAAAAATCTTGATAAAATTTCTTTACAAAAAATGTATCAAGAAAGCGCGGAATTGGGCGGTAGATCTACCTAAATAGTGTGAATCTAAAAGCTTTCAAATTAAAAGAGGACTGTCAAAAAGTACTATTGTACATACTTTTCGATCACTGCACGGCACATACAATCATGTGAAAAATAATAGGGACACGACATTTGCACCAGTTTCGGCTATTTTTTGTTTGTTTGTTTAAAGTTTATTTATTTTTTTTTTTTAATACAGCCCACTACAAAACAAAAACCTGATAAATCCAAATTTCAAACTACATATGTAGAAAATTTGAAAAATTCAAAAAAATTTTACAAGAACAAACTTTTTACTAAGAATTTTTAGAAAAAATCGAAGCATGCAGTTTTATAGTGCACTAAATTCTAGCTTAAGAGTAGCTAAGAAATCGCGTTGATTTTTGATACTTTTTTTTTGCGAATAGTGTTACTATTCGAATTATCGAACATATTTACATATTTTCTTTGTAAGGAAGAAAATGCGTAACACTGTCAGGAAAAAATTATCAAATATTAACACGATTTCTTGCACTTTCTTAAGTTAGAATTTAATGGGCTATAAAACTGTATACCTGCATAAAATTAAAAGTTTGTTGTTCTAAAGTTTTTTTTATTTTTGTCAAATTTTTCTCTATAGTTTAATGTTTGGACTTGTATGTGGTGTTTCTTAGATAATGAACTCTATTTTAATAAAAAAAATTTTAAACATAAAAGAATCAAACGAAAAATTGCCACAACTGGTCAAATTACGATCCTACTTTGTCCAGCTCTAAAAAAATGTGCAAGCAATACCTATCTATCTCATGTACATATACAGGCCCGTCGAGAGGAAGGGAGGAAAGGGGTGAGTCCCCCGGGCCCGGGCTTTTTTCAATTCATCAGAAGCGTAACTTTTTTCTAGTTTTTTTACAATATAACTGTTTTTTAGAGCTTTGTCCGTGTCCGTTTTTTGAGGGTCCAGGTAATAAAATGATTACTATTTCAGTTTATGAAAATTATTAAGCATAAAGTAAATTTCATAAAATTGCCTTTCAAAACTACTTTCATTACTTTCGTATTATAGCTATGCTGTGATTTTTCATACATTTAGTACTCTTGATTTTTTGATCATCGCAATGTTTACATTGCATGTGCCAAAATACAAAAATTAGTTAATAATAATAATAGATTGGCGCTTGCACATATGTTAGTGTTTGGCCGAGCTTCTCCTCCTATTTGTGGCGTGCGCCTTGATGTTGTCACACAAAGCGGAGGGACCTACAGTTTTACGCCGACTCCGAACGGCGATTGTATTTCTATGACAAGCTGTTTTTCATGGCAGAAATACACTCGGAGGTTTGCCATTGCATGCCGAGGGACGACCGCTGTTAAGAAAAAACCTTTTTCTATATTTTTTACGATGTTGCTTTGACCAGGGCTTGAACCCAGGCGTTGCGGAGTGGAAGCGCGCACTGCTTACCACTACACCACAGTGGCCGACAAGAATGAGTTATTTGCCTAAAATAATTCATTAATTAATTAATCCCAACGGCTTTTTACCCTCCATTCCCGCCCAACCGACACGAGGGGCGCAGTCCGCATGACGTACGGAACCTTTTTTTTTTAATCAAGCCTGTCATTAATTTTACGATAAATATTATACCTAGCATTTCTCTACGGCTGGCGAGAGTAGGCAAATTTATGAGCTTTAGACGACTTGTGTAAGGGGGGAGATTGTAATCTGAATCCCAGTTAAAATTACGCAATGCAAAAAGCAAGAATTGTTTTTGAATTGATTCAATCCTTTCTGAATGAACTTGGTAGCGGGGATTCCAAACAATAGATCCGTATTCTAGTATAGGTCTAACTAAAGTGGTAAAAAGAGCTTTTGTAACATAAGGATCTTTGAACTCTTTTGACCATCGCCTTACAAATGCAAAAACGCCTTTGGCTTTATTGACTGTGACATTAATATGATGGTTGAAATTGAGTTTGGAATCCATTGTGATACCAAGATCGACAAAATTGGACACCTGTTCCAGATTATAATTTGATATTGAATAAACAGCTGGTTGAACAGCCCTCCGAGAGAAACACATAACTTTACATTTTTGAAGGTTTAGTGGCATATAGTTTGTATTACACCAACTAACCACGTTGTTCAGATCCGCTTGTAACAAAGACCTTTCTTCGATAGAGGACAATGTTTTAAAAAGTTTCACATCATCGGCATACATTAAAATTTTTGAATGTTTTATTATAGAAGAAATATCATTAATGAATATCAGGAACAGAATCGGACCTAGGTGGCTTCCCTGAGGAACCCCTGAAGAAACTTTAATGATGTTGGAAGAACAATTATTAACAATAACTCTTTGTGTTCTATCAGAGAGGTAAGATGAGATCCATTGAAGAAGACTGGCCTGAAAGCCGATTAGGTCGAGTTTACGGATGAGTAACTTTGTCAAAAGCTTTACTGAAATCGGTGTATATTACGTCGGTATGAGCATTTTCTCTAAAACCGTTTGAGACATGAGTTGTAAACTCCAATAAATTAGTCATAGTAGATTTTCCTTTAGAAAACCCGTGTTGAGATTGTGTAATTGAAGAAGATATAGAATATGTCAGCTGGTTAACAATAATTGCTTCGAATAATTTGGGGATAGTGGAGAGTTTCGCTATCCCTCGATAGTTTGCTATAGAGGACCTGCTGCCGTTTTTGTGAAGTGGTATTAAGAAAGACTCCTTCCAGGCTGACGGAAAAACGCCATGTTTAAGTGACAAATTGAATAGAGTTGTTAAAGGCTTGCAGATGCTCTCAGCGCAGTTTTTAAGAAAACAGGTCGGAATATGATCAGGTCCAGGCCTAAATGACGCTTTTAAGGTTTTTAAATAGTGTAAAACTTCATCGGAAGATATTACTGGAATATAAGCAGAGTTGATTGGACAAAGCTCGTACGGGAAGCTTATAGGGAAGTCTACAGAATAATTGGACCTAAAGAACTGAGCAAACATATTGGCAATGAGTTGGCTGTCGCTAGATACAGTGTTGCGATAATGCATAGCGGACGGAAAACCATGTGCCTTACGCTTTGAATTTACGAAACCATAAAATGATTTAGGATTGTTAATTAAATTCTTCTTAATTTTACATAAATATGAATTATAACATTTCTTATTTAATGCAAAGTAGCGATGCCGCAAAACTGAGTACCTTAGGTAATCACTGTGTAAGCCCGTTCTTTTATACAGTTTAAAAGAGTGCGACTTTTTATTTTTCAATTTTTTAAGCTCTTTAGTGAACCATAATTGTATTGGTTCTTCATGAACAATATTACGTAATGGCACATACTTTCGAAACAAATTGAAAACAGTATCATTAAAGTGCTCAACGCTACGCTCCACGTCATCTCTATATATTGGCCAAGATAACTTTGAAAGTTCTTTGTTAATTTTCTAGTACTTGAACTTGACTTATTATTATGTATTTCATTTATGATTTCGTAGCTTAACTCAAGAGCAGGATGGTATGCATCTTCCGGCAAAACTAGGGGATCACACCGATTAATAGAGGCCTTCGGAACATCATCAACGTAAACGAGATCCAAGACCTTTCCAAACTTATTTGGACATATATTTATTTGTTTGAGGCAAAGTTCAGCCATTTCCTTCAGAAATACATTGTAACTATCTCTAGACGAAACTGGTACAACATCGGTGTCAATGATGTTCCATGAAATGTGTGGCAGATTTAAATCGCCCAAAACAATCATAGAATCGGAGGCCGTAAGCATTGCATTTACGGTCTCAAGTAAAGAAACTAGCTGCATATATACTGATACGGCAGAATTCGGAGGGATGTAGCAAAGAGCTAAATAAATATAAGTCTTTCCAGCCTGTACACGTATACATTTACAGCCCGATTCTGTGTACTTGATAAATTTAAAATCTTTATAATTTGTCACTTTTTTATTATTTATCAAGAATTGGTATTCTAGCACAGAAATCAAAA
>NW_023458556.1:106738954-106764343 GCF_013731165.1 Rhagoletis pomonella | reverse complement strand
TAGCACAGAAATCAAAAGCTCTTTTCTTGATAAATTATCAAGATTGAAAATGCTATTGACAAATTGAAATTTCATGTGAAATGTATAAATTTTGCATATTAAAAAACTTGTTTCTAACAATTAAATACTACATGTGCCGGCATTTTAACCTGCGAAACACGGAATTATAGTCGACATCTCTACTTACTCGGCTACGGCAGTCAAAAGCTTTTTTGCTTTTAAATTCATATTTTTCATATGTGACATTGAAATCAGTTCCACTTATGTGGAAATTAGTTCCACTCATGTGGAAATCGTAGAGCTTTTTGTTTTATAAATATTGACACAGAATGCGAAGGAAGCTTTTACTTGATAAAAATCTTGATAAAATTTCTTTACAAAAAATTTATCAAGAAAACACAGAATTGGGCGGTGAAAATGCTATTGACAAATTGAAATTTCATGTGAAATGTATAAATTTTGTATCTTAATAAATTTGTTTCTAACAATTAAATACTCCATGTGCCGGCATTTGAACCTGCGACACACGGAATTATAGTCGACATCTCTACCTACTCGGCTACGGCAGTCAAAAGCTTTTTCGCTTTTAAATTCATATTTTTCATATGTGACAATGAAATCAGTTCCACTCATGTGGAAATCAGTTCCACTAATGTGGAAATCGTAGAGCTTTTTGTTTTATAAATATTGACACAGAATGCGAACGAAGCTTTTACTTGATAAAAATCTTGATGAAATTTCTTTACAAAAAATTTATCAAGAAAACATAGAATTGGGCGGTTAAATTCGGTATATTCAATAACAGGAAGACTAACTTCCTCGGATGGTATCGATGAATGCACCGCAAAAAGAACACCACCGCCGATTCTGCCCTCGCGGTCGCTCCTGTATATTTGATATTCATTTGGAAGATTTTCGGAATTAAAAATATGAGGTTTGAGCCATGTTTCGGTCAAGGAAATAATATTATAATTGCAGTCAAAACCTTTTAAATATAAGTCAGTTAATTTGGTATTCAAACCTCTAACGTTTTGATAGTAAATACTTAAATTAGACTTGCGAGTTAGTTTTTTGAATCCGAATTAAGATTAGAAATTTTAGCTACGTTATTATTACTTTTATTAGGTTTATACTCAAACTCGCGAACAAATGCCCCGGTCGGCCAAAATGAACTATTTAGTAGTGAATCAAAATCTTCGGAAGCTACATCAATTTTAAAAGATGAAATATCGCAATCGTATTTAAAATTAAATATACGAATAAATACATCTTTAGTTCTAATTTTAGTCGATATGTATGACTTTATATCATCCGAAGAAGTATCTTTAGCAAATCTAGAGACAAAGATTGATCTTCTCGGAGGAATTACAACCAACTTTTTGGTAATGATGTCTGATGTGCGGGGCTCCGAATTATTCGGAGGAACTAAGTTAGACAGTGGAGCTTGAGATGTTGATGGCAACACTGTTAAATCAACGGTTTGACTATTTTTAGAAGTAGACCTAGTGGATATGGCTTTAGATATCGGAGGCTCCAATGCCTGAGGGCATGGAGAAGATAAATTAATAAGTTCCAAGGACTGGGATGGAGGATTTTTTTTACTAGAATCCGTGGCTGTCTTTTTAGGTGGACTAATAACACGCCCACCTTTATTTTCTCGGCTATGCTCAGAGTGTGGAGGGTTGTCGAGACAAGCGAAAGACCTAAACATTTTTTCGTAATGCTTAAATTTCTCAACAAGCACCGACAGATCCTTCCCGATCTCAGAAAAACCATTTCTGGACTGCCTAAAGAATTTAAATAAATCAACTTCGGTTGATCTACATTTTTGACAAGACCAACGAAGACCCTTACCCTCGTTAATAGCGTCTAATACTCTACCGCTAAAACCAGCACATTTTATATGGGCAATCCCATCGCAGAGCCAGCATGACACATAGGAGTCGCTTTTAACGTTGCAATTGGTGTAAATACACGACATGTTTAAAATTATATTTATTTTTAGGTTTTACAAGCAAAAAAGCAAAAACAGTTTTGAAAACGATGTATTAATCAGTGAACCAATCAGCTGGTAAATATCAGTTGGAAAGCTATGTAGCGAACAGTTTTAAATGCACTGTATATTTGAAAATAGCGAAGCGTTTTCGTACTTTTAACGCTGACTTCCCAATATTAGTCGTTTCGACCACCATTGTTCCCTTTTTGTGTCGCTACTTTTTTTCTTTCCGTTGATCATTCTCTCTTCGCAAATCATGACAGCCGCATTAGTTACTTAGCTGCATCTGTAAAGAAAATTTGCGGAAACTTGCAAGCTAGACGAACAGCTGATGGAATTTTTGTTTACATTCAAAAGTGTAAAATTAAAAACGTAATAAAACTGATCAACCAGTGTTATCCTGACACAAATTATTGACTAAACGAGTTATTACTTACTTTTTACTAGTTTAATTCGTCTTATTTTAAAATTTCTAATTTCCAAACCATAGAAAGTGATAACATTCAATTTTGTGATTTGCGTAAATTTCAGACCGCTGTTTTTATCAGCTATTTTCTTGGCAAAAAATTTTCCAGCAGAAACTAGCAGGTTCTCCTCCAAATGAAATGTCACTTTTCTTTCTCAATTTCCTCTACTTTGCAACGCGAACGCCAAAAGCTGATAGTTTTTAATAACAATCAATAATCATCACGTACACTAATGCGACTATTCAAAATATAATGAAACAGTCCAATAGCGGAAATATACAAAGCTTCAAAATTAAATTAAAGGAAAGGTTCTCACATTCTGTCCAGTGCTGCCGCGCCATCTCAAGAATATGTATCACTGACCAAGCCAAAAATGTATCCAAATGTATCCAATTTTCTTTTTTTAAGTATACATCTCATAATTTGTAAGAAGCCAAAAATTTTCAAGAAATAGACATTCCGGATAATCCAATTTCACAGCCGGAATAAACAGAATGCGTTTGAGATATACGTTATAATATCATCAGGAATGTTCTAAAGAATAAGTAAACAAAAAAGTTTATTCCAAACGCTCAGAATGAATAAAGAAATGCAGCCATAATTTAACCCATCCTAAGGACTTGGGACACATGTATATATATTTTTATTTTTCATAAAATCAAACATTTGTAATTTCAATTTATAAAGTACATTTTTTGTGCATAAGTAGTTTGCAAAGTAAGTATAATAAATAGTACGTACACTCTAAAAAGAGCATGTAAAACTACTACTGAAAAGTATCTATTTTTCAACAAGAATCTGTATAAATGCACGTATAAGATGTTCAGGATTTGATTCAGAACTTGAGATCTTTAAAATGTACACATAAATACACATATAAAATGTTTAAAATTGCAAAAATTTTCAAACTACAAATACATTTCCTACTAATAATAAACATTAGGCGCTCACATTTACTCTATTTTAAACAATTTATGTGTAATTTTGCTCTTCGCGACAAATTTGGTATGTAGAATTAAACAGGCAATGTTTAATGTGCAAATTTGCACACATTAAAAGAGGAAACTGGTTACCTCTCTTTTCAGTAAAATTCATACAAATTTCCATAAATTTAGTTTTTTTAACATTGTATTTTAAACTACATTGAAATCTTATTTCTTTTTAAATGAACAAATGAAAATATGTGATATGAAAGAGATTACTACAGAAAGAGTATATATTTAACTAATTAAAACCATTGCGCTTATATCTCTGCATATGTTCACTGCTTCGTTCACAAAAAATAAAATGCTTTAATTTCACGCTTAACTAGCGATCTTCAGTAAATTCAGGAAACGTAATGCTTTCTACCATCTTTAATGAAAATCGATTTTAGAACGAAAAAAACTTTATAGAAAATATAAAATTTTGGCTTATTTAAATAAGTACCCACATTTATACTGATCGAAAAAAATAAGTATCCCGCAAAAATTCGTCTGAAAATGTATCCAATTGGATCTATTTAGATCCAAACGGCATCCCTGATTCTGTCCACTAAAAATAAAGACAGTCACAAGCGAATGCTGTGTTGCATAACTTAGAACTGTGCATCTCCTGTACCAAAAACCTAGTTTAAGCGTTTCTTTTTTAACTTAGTGAAACAATGCTATCTTTTTACTTTTTTTTAATACGAAAGTGTACTTTTAGTTTATGAAGTTTGACTTGATTTTTTGTTAAATTCTTATGGGATATGGCTCGTTCTTATAAACTGAGTACGCCGCCATTATTTATACAAATTTTACAAAAGGCAAGCACAAACTGTTTTGGCAATTTTGAATTTAAATAAAGAAAATGATAACAGTTTCACAATCAACCACTTTTAGTACTTTTACTGCACCTTGGTAATCGAAACGACTAACATTGGGTATAACGTATAAAACACAGGGTTACATATGAATGGATTGCCTTAAAGCTGGGTTATACATAATGTGACAAACTATTTCATAGCTCAAAGAAGTACAGGTTAGGTTATGTTAAGTTACCGCCGCGAGCCGATTACGAAATTTCGAATCCGGCTCATTTTGATCCCTGAGTGTTGGGCCGTCGAGAGAAAACTCGTGCCCAGGACTAGCAAATCACGGACCCCTATATATAAGTTATATTAATTTAAAAGCATGTGGCCCAAATCGCCGAAAACGAAGCCAAGGGGAACAGTTTTTTTCTCAGGTTTCGTAGATTTCTTATTACATCTGGGTCATACACATCCTGAGGTATCAGACAATATAAATATTAACACGAATCTCATTCTCTCAAAAATGAAAATTCACTTAAACCTGAGACAGCTTTAAATTAACGAAAATTAAAAAAGCACAACTGAAATTAGGGGTTGTTTATATTTAAGGGCCACAATTTTTTGCATTATGCTTGCTTCTCTTCGCTTGCCTTGTATTAATTTCATAATAAAACAAGTATTCGACAAAATAATCACAGATTAGCTTTTTAAATGAAAATAAAGCCGGCAGCATTTTTTTTAATGAAGTGTAACAGTCCAAAATATCAAAAAGTTTTTTGGCGTGGAATCCACCAGGCAAAAAAAATAGAAAAATCTGGTTTTCTTCGAGCATTTTCGGATTTCTTTCACAATAAAATAAAGCAGTTTCCTATAGATACTCTTCATTAACCATGTGTTTTCGGTGGAAAACTCTTTGTAACGTAACGTCTTTTCTACTAATTGAATTTTCAAGTCAAATTATTTTCTATTTGGTTAGAGATAGGGCTCATTTTGAAAGCAACATTGTAAGCTATTATTTCAGAAAGGAACGAAAAAGAAGCGAATAAGAAGCTAAAAGAAGAAGAAGATTTTCTGATTAATTAATAAAAATCTATTGGAATTATTTCAATAAGTTTTATAGTACTATTATTATCCTTCAAAATGCGATTTCAAATGGTACTGTAAGATTTTCCCTTCAAGAGCTACGGCCACTTTAACTGCCGTGTCCTCGAATCTAACCTAGCCAAACCAAGCATATGCTTTCTAACTCATTACGCCGTCTTCCAATGGCCGGCCATAATTTCTGAAGGGAAAATCGTAAAGCACCACTCCAAGGCTTATTTTGAAGGGTAAGAATAGTACTAAATGGCATAGAGCAAGCAAAAGTGGTCACTAAAGCCATTTTTCGTGTACTTAACCACGAAAAACCTCAATATCTTGAAGCAGTTGTAAGCTCGAGCTCGAGTTCTAAGAGGAAAATTACTTCTGAAATGACCTACAGCTGCACTGCAATAGAAACTTTCAAATCTGTATTCATAATTATCATGTTTTAATTTCTTTGGATTACATGTCACATACCAGCTACGCAACAGAAATTGAAACCAGGAATATGTACTAGGAATAATAAGACAAAAACTTTTTGTATTAATTGTAACAAAATGTTTGCAGAAAACATTGCAAGCGTATTTCACAAAGTACCAACACCACTTTTGATGATGACGCATAAAAATTTAAAAAATAAATGCTTATTATATGTTTCAGTATAAACACAAATTATTCAAATGTTTTATTTGAATGATTTTTCGACATAAATTAAAAAAAAAATGCAGTCAACCTTTGACATACACCTTGCGGCTAAATGGCTCTGCGCGCCCTCTCATTTAACTTTCACAGCGCGCCCTCCGAAGTGTTAAGAAACCCGGGCCCGGGGGGATTCACCCCTTTTCCCCACCCTCTCGACGGGCCTGCCTGAGAGCTCAGTGTTTGTTCAGAAGTGCGAGCCAAAATACTTCCATCTTAGCCTCGCGAAGGTTGGACAGTCTAAAAGAAAGTGTGAAGATGATTCCACTTCATCTTCCTCTTGACAACTGATACAATCAGTCGAAATTCCTAGTCTCACCGCATCAATACCAATCGCACAATAGCCTGTCAGAACCCCCATCACTAGCCCTTGAAAGGTAACGTGTTTTAAAGTGCCCTTTAAAAACATTTGCTGCATCAGAGAAACGTCTTGTTTTCCTTTTTTATGTCACAAAAGCACCCGGTTTACCTTAGCCTAATGGCAGTTCGCGCAGCTACAATTCTGTCTGCAATATCTGCATGCGCCGTTTTCAACATATGTATGTTAAGAGCCAGTGTATGTGTGGTACCTAATGCTCCGCTAGTTCCTGTTTTAGAAGTGTAGCCTTCTCTAGTGAGTTTCACCAGACAACAATGTAGGCTTAAATCTGGTTCCCTAGAACTAATGAATTAATTTGGGTGAGAGACCCCACCCTTTACCGATAGCTCCTGTCCAGCACTACAAGGCAACAGACACCTTTCCTAAATGTTAGGCTTCTATGACAGCCGCCGTTGATCGCCCACCTAGTTATTTGGTTCAGGTAACCTTGAGCCAGATCAAAAAGGGTGTATAGAAATCGTCCTTTAACCAAAAGTTCCACATCAGCTAGATAGGCGATCACCCGATAGCCCACTTTTCCATTTCCTCCCGAAGGTCGTTTACAACCGCAATCCAGAGTGTGGAGTGCTCCCATTGACTCTGTACTGAGTGCAGACGCCTCCCCTATCCGCCGCGACAGTTCTGGCACGAAGTAAGCTTATTAGGTTGGCTTCAACCCACAGATTATGAACGTACTTAACTATTGACTCTGGGGTAACATTGTTGAAGGCCCCTTGATATCGAAGAAGGCATGCGTGAAGGCTTCCTCTGACCACTTTACCATTAAGCTCTTGAAAGAGAGTCACGATAAATCGCGTTTCTTATGTACAAGTCTATCAGTCTCTCTAGCGTTTTTAGCAAAAGCGTTTTAAGCAAAAACGAGCCCTAGGGGAAATATGAGAGCCTTTCCGTCCTTCGGGATGAACGCAACACTGATTACCCTCCAAGCCTTGAGGATGTACCCGGTCCTCTCGCAGTTCGCATAAATAGGATCCAACCAATTTCACGACACCTTCAGAGGCCTTTGCAGCTGTGCAGGTACGATGCCATCGGTCCCCGGCGACTTTAATGATTTGAACGAATTTCTCGCCCAGGCCATGTGACGATCGTCCAGAAGATTGGAGAAGTACAGGACCTGGGGGAGATTTTGTAACCGTATATCATGCGTCAAAAAGTGTGTTAGCGATCCGAAAATAGTCGCTAACTGGTTACAGAATTTCCCTCCTGAAGTAAAAAATATCGCAAAGAAGTACAGTTGACTGTATTCGAAGTACGAAGTACAAGAGCGAAAAAAGAAGTACTGTACTTCCGAAAGAAGTACGGTTGGTCACATTAGTTAACCAAGACTTAGACTTGACTTGACTTACCTAGAAACTTAGAAGCGATTACTCCCCGTGTCATCTATTGCGTTTTCTCCTTTTTTTGATCCTCAGCATTTGTATTTGTGCACGCAAAATTTTAAACGTTTAATTTGACTGTGGTAAAATTGAATAAAAATTACAATTGAAATAAATGTATTCAAGTGTATCAAATTGTGATTATTTTTATTTTATTTTCTGTCTATATTTAAAATTTTTCAGTCCGGGCCCGAGTTTTCTCTCGACGGTTCTGTACATATGTAAGTGCTTATGTATATTTGTTCTGAGCTTTTGATTAGCGAGTAGCCCAATGTATTGAGTGCATACCCTGCAGAAAAAAATATCAGTTGATGAAGAAAAACCAACAAGGTAGTTAGTTACCTTTTTTCCCGGGATTTCTATAAAATGAATAACTAGTAGTTAGCTACAAAAAGCAAGCTTGAAACTAGTTGAAAAGTAATGCAGGACTAATGCAGACGTAATAGGGAGATTGTTTTCTTTAAACATGTTTCTATTTAAATATTCCCATACAAATTTTACTTTGAATACACTTTCTTTCTGCACTTCACAAATACTTTTTCGATTTGAGGACAAATAAAAGGAAGATTGAAATTTTCGAATTTTCATTTTGAAGTTATATCTGACGGAGTTCGCATATGGGAATACGTACAGCAGAATATGTAAACAAATATGAAATGTAATAAAACAAAGTAAGTAAATAAAAAAGTAAAAAAAAAAACAAAGAAACATTTTGTTTTTATTATTGATGTTTTATGTCCAAAAGTGGTTAGCTACAAGTTAGTTCACATCAAATGCAGAGGTAACCACCCATTAGCGCACACAAGGGGTGGGTTTTGGGGTTCAAGCCGCCCATAAGCTGATAACCTCAAATACACACTGTATCTTAAAGCTTAAGGGCTGTTTCCAGCTCCCAATAAAACGAAAATTTTTTATAAAATGACGCACAAGAAATGGAAGAGAAATTTTCCTTTATCAAAATTTCTTAAATCAGTTTGCAGCTCTCAAGAAAGAATGCTCGTATATTTATGTATTTCTTGAAGAAAATTTACAGCAAAAGGAAAGTGGTTTTTCGAGCAACAGAAATAATGAAAAATATGTCTTGTGATTTTATATTATTTCTGTTGCTTAAAAAAGCACTTTGCTTTTGCTGTAAAATATAATACGAGCATTTTTTTCTTGAGAGCTGCAAATTTATTTAAGAAATTTTGATAGAAGAAAATTTCTTTTCCATATCTTGTGCGTCATTTTATATGAACTTTTCGTTTTTCTTGAGAGCTCTTAAAAGTTTAACTGCGAATGAAAACATTGTCGAAAAATGTGCAATGCATACTCACTTACCGTTGTTTTTTTAACCGACTTCCAAAAAAGGAGGAGGTTATCAGTTCGTCGGAATATTTTTTTTTTTTTTTTTATGTATGTTACCGCATAACTTTGGACCACGTCAACCGATTTCGATAATTCTTTTTGCATCGGGAAGGTAGTGTCTCAGAGGTGGTCCCATACTAATCTGGTTAAGATCCGATCAGCGGATCATGAGATATATATATATATATATATTTTTTATATGGGAGTTGAAGTCGGTTTTTTTTTTCTAAAAATTACTAGTATACTTTACAGCCTAAAAGAGTTTACCACTTATATGCACTTAACAAGCATTCGATAATTTAGTTTGCCAACTTCGAATTCGCTCCACCATAATGAGCTACATAATAAAAATAAAAGTTCAGTTATTTTTTTTCGGTATTCGAATTATTAAGAAATTAGGCAATTGTGAAAAATCACCATCTCCATCGAAAACCAGAAACCTGAAATCGAGGAAAATGAACATTAAAACTCTTTTTTAACATTTTTTATTACTTTTGAAAGTTGAGCGCATCTTGTGTTTATACATACAACTTTTTAATAAACAAAGCAAAAAACACAATCTACTTAAATCCTCATATATCAAATAAGGAGTACCAAATTACGGGAGAACCCTTGAGATACCATCTTTCCGTTAAAAAAAAGAATCATTGAAATCAGTTCACGTGGTCCAAAGTTATGCGGTAGCATATATAAAAAAAGAAAAAAATATTCCGACGAATTGATAACCGCCTCTGTTTTTGAAGTCGGTTAAAGATGTTTGAGTTCTTTGATCATTTTATGTAAATAAAATGTTGTGAAACTGTTCATAAAACTTGCATAAATGTATTTTAAAGGTCATATTATCTGAAGCGAATTTTCAGTATTTTCTGGTGATATACATACATATCTCCAGAGTATAAAACCCCTCCCAAAATACATTCCTGGGTGCGCCCCTGTAACCACCCTTGACTACATCTAATGCAGACCATCGCTATAGAAATATGTTAGCTTTCCTCAAAGAAAATATACAGATATTAATGACCTTTAGTTCCTTCCTAATCAACTTCAATTTAACTTATAGTTAGATACATTTCCCGCAGGGGAGCGATAAGTTCCATACGAACTCCGTCATGTACATATGTTATCAAGGATGTTGTGAATATTTGCATTCGCATTCGTTATGCGAATGATTGGCATCATTTCACGCATTCGCATTCGACATTCGCATTCCCATCAAATGATACGAATGTTTTGTTCATGGGAAGAGAGTCCACTCTAATATTGTTGAAATGGCTCTAAGTCTGTCTAACCAGGGTGTGGACAATAAGCGGCTTTTAGCTTCAGACGCTAAACGGTTAAGTAGTATATCAAGAGACATTGATGGGCCTTCAACAAGTACTGCTAAAAGTCTTAAGACTGGTTTTCACTATGTCATATTTTGACGCCAAAATTTGACGACATATTTTGACACAACTTTAACTCCTTTATCCATACCTTGTCCGATGATATTATAGGCCAAAAATAGACATGTAGCCGATTTTGCAGCGTATGAGCACGACTAAAGACCTATCCGGATCCAAGTCAATCGATAAATTGCTTTTTAATCCCATTTGACAATGTGTTTTCACTTATTTGACGACAATGGCCTTTATAAGTAACCTAGAAATAATTTTAGATTCCTCCAGCGAAAGCGAAGGCTCGGATGTAGAATATGGAGACATTAAAAAATGTGAAATTAAAGCTCAATTGAAGGCCTATCTTAAAGAAAAACGAGCTCATCTCGGTGAAAATCTTCTAGATTTGTGGAAAACAAAACTAAAATAAAATAAAAAAAACTTTTTAATATACAACGCTTTTATAAATGGACTAAAAAGTAGAAAATAGTATTTCTCAGTCCCATAGAATTTGTTTTGATAACTTTTGATTTTGAAATTTTAGCAAAAGTCATTATAAACAATCTATGAAATTGAAAATGAAAAACGTGGAGCGCATGCAATACAAAGCATTCGATTTAATTGACAATAGTCAAACTACATAACGTAGACCTAAAATTTCTACAGCGAAAGTAGGACTTTGAAATCGATTTTAAGCGGTCGTTATTCATATACCCACATACATACATACATATATTACTTTTCATATCAATTCAAGTGTATTACATGCGCCCCACGCTCCTCATTTTCAATTTCATAGATTGTTTATAATGACTTTTGCTAAAATTTCAAAATCAAAAGTTATCAAAACAAATTCTATGGGACTGAGAAATATTATTTTCTACTTTTTAGTCCATTTATAAAAGCATTGTATATTAAAAAGTTTTTTTTATATTATTTATTTTCTACTTTTTAGTCCTGTCTGAATAAAATTTTGCAATAGATATTAAAATAATTCAACGATATTAATAGAAAGGTGCACACACATGCATTTACATATGTATGTACATACAAACGAGCACCAATTAATTTTATTTAAAGAAATGGCGTGTCGTCTATTTCCGCTGTAGCAAACGTAGTACATAGGGCGACATCTAGATGTCATCAACCTCGCCCTATTCACTACAGATGTCGCCCTATGCACTATGCTTTTTTATAGGAGCTTTTCAAAGCAAAGGTTTTATGGTGTCGGACGCACAACATTGAAAGTTTCTGGATCCACAACATTGAAAGTTTCTGGACACACAACATTGCAAGTTGATAAAAGCGTTGTAAAATACGACCAATTTACAGATCTGGCCCGCACACATTTGAGCGCTTCTTCAAGCAAGCTTGAGCAATTCTTCAGTTCAGGCGGCCTTATATACGAGCCTCTAAGAAATCGAATCCTAGGAGAAAAGGCAGCAAAATTACTTTTATTGAAATATAATATGCTCCTTTTGAACTTTGACCTCTAGATATAAACACTGTATAGGTTAAGCACTTGTTCAAATTTACAATAATTTATAAAATTTTTAAGTACTAAACACGATGACTTAAGTTGACTATAGCTTTTTTAATGTTATTCCTAACATTAGCATTCGCATTTGCACATTCGCATTCGCATTCGCGAATGTGAAAAATATGGCAATCGAAACATCCCTAGTATGTATGTATGTATTTATTTTCAATTGTTTTCGTGTTTATTTCGTTGCCCTAGTTTGTAATTCTGGAGTGAAAATCAAATTATTAGCATTCATGTATCTATATACATACATACATACATACATACACCGGGATACACTTGTAAAGGACCTGCTTACAGGTGTACGTATGTATGTACATTAGACTGCATCACTCCCCATACAAAAAAAAATCGGTACTATTTTTCCATTTGAATTATAAAATCTACTATATTTTAAGACGTCCACCAAAATATTTCGGAAAAATATTAAGATTTAAGTGAGCTGGACCGATTTGAAAATACCTCCAAAAATGTTTTTTTTTATGAATAAAAATAGTTTCTTAAAGATTTTGTTTGAAAAAATCCCCTCAAACGACAAAACGGTTTAACTTAAAATATTTAAAAAAAATTTTAACGGAACCGTAATGATGATATTTTTAACATTTTTCAAAGATTGGTATAAGAAAAACTTGAATAACTGAACCTAAACTCTTCCGATTTAGACTTAAGAGGTGTCATTGGAAGGGTATTTTCTCACCCTTTTCATTTATTTGATAATAATAAACTTATTCAAAGGATGGAAGAGAAAGGTAGGAGAAACGAACCTCATTCAAACTTGAATTAAGATGTTTTGGTATTCGAAAAAAAATATGGGACACGAATGACGTTTCTTTTGGCCAGAAATAAAAACGGTGTGAAAATGCCTTTCTACTGAGATATCCCATAAGTCTAAATCAGAACATGTTTGCCCCAGTTATTCAAGTTTTTCGTAAATCAATCTTTGAAAAAAGTAATAAAAACAGCATCAAAAATCTCATTCTTACGATTCCGTTGAAAAGATTTTTAAATATTTTTATCCAGATCTTTTAAGCTTATTCTAATTTGTCATCTGAGAGGACTTTTTTCAAAAAGTTCTTTAAGAAACTATTTTTATTCATAAAAAACTTCATTTTTGGAAGTATTTTAAAATCGTTCCAGCTCACTTAAATCTTAATATGTATTTTTACGAAATATTTTGGTGGACGTCTTAAAATATAACAAATTTAGTAATCCCGGCGGAAAAACCGCAACTTTTTTTGGTGATGCAGTCTAATGTACATATTTGTGTACTTATGTACATATGTATGTATGTATGTATGTATGTTATCATTTGTGTACCCAGCATAAATTACAAATTTAATTTGATTATCGACCAAACGGTGGTCATTAGCATGTTGGTAATATTTTGAGTCCTGAAAATTTATTTCCATTCAATACGGATATCACCATAGTAACTTGGCGGTTTATTGATTTAGAATAACACTGCGCAAAGCCGCAAGGATAAAGCGACGATGATATGATTGTAGGTATTGACCCAAGGTTGCTTTGGAAATTGCCAACAGCTGGAAAACATTCTAATTGTTTGTAAAAAATAACAACACTGCACTTAACAACCAAAGCAAATGTAGAACTAAACTACCGAGGATGCAAAGCACACCACACACAGAAACATACATACATACATATATACATACGCACATGCATACAAAGACCGATACTCTCATACAAACCTAGATTCATCTCCTTCACGTCGAAATCTGTATTACTCGTACCTTAGGAAATGTAAAAACTCGCCTATATACATAATATGTACATACATACATAGGTATGCAAATTCAAACAAACCTAGCAAATTTGTATACATAAGTATGTATGGTCAGAGGTATTGTGCGATAAATAATAAAACGTAATTATTAAAAGATATGCCCGTCTGAAGCGTGTACGAATCGTACACTAAATAGTACGCAGCAAATGCGAATTCAGCTGGCTGTCGGCAGTCACCAAGCCATGTCAACAGTCAGTTGTGGAAAAGAATTTTGGTGGAATGACTCTGACGGCTACACGCAAGCACAAATGGACAGAACAAAATAATTATGTACGAAAAACGAAAAAAAATCAGCATATAAAACCCACCAGGAGAGACATTTTCAATTTAACGTAGTTTTTTTCAGCTAAAAAACATAAAGAGTTTATTTGAGGAAAAAACTCGTACGAGTTTCAATATGTCCATAGTCGCAAATACATATGTATGTACATTGATATTTATATATCCACACGACCATGTACACAGTTTGATACGACGATGCAATAATGGGCTAGGATGACATCCATTCGTCGCTTGCCCTCCAGTCGTCGTCGTCGTTGTGTGCAGTGGTGGCAATGGTGGCTGCTTCTGCTTCTGGCAGCATAATCAGCCACAATAGCGCAAAGGGAATTACTTCCGCTGCGGCGACGCGGTGGCTCGCTGGGCTGCCAACCCAGCAGCAAGTCAACAACTGCATTTGCGAGTGTTAGGATGCGATTGTTTTATACTTCCTTTGTTTTAAGCATCCCTTTTGTTAAAGTTAGTATGTGTTTTTACTTGTACAGCGGAGCACAATATACTTGGACTTGCATGCATGTTTTTATATTACTTTATTTTAAGTTACCGCACAGGGATCACAGATATACCATACGTGAAAAACTACATAAAAATATCTGCTAATCCAGGCAAACCAACACCAATAAACACGTATGCATGTACATACGTACATATATGTACATATGTATATACATATTGTATATGCATACACTGAGAAAAAACGCGTTGTAAAAATAAAATTTTTTTATTTGATTACCGTTTAAAATTTTTCGTATTTAAATCAAGTGAAAAGTCTTAACAAAATGGATTTTTCCATTATACATATACTACGTATAATGGAAATATTCAATTCAAATACGCGGGTATTAAAATGAAGCATTTTTCACTACATGGATGGCGTTTTGCACGTCTCGGATGTTTTTTCTTATGTAATTAAGAAAGTATACGTACACAAAGCATGGACAGCGGTGACAACACATACACACATACACACATACATGGTATGACATAATGCACTAATCGCGCGCGGTGATGTTGATTCAAACTCAACATTTGAAAACACATTTACATGTATGGCTGTAGCTGAGTGTGCAAAGACGCTTGATACAATTGGTTGCGGCCAAGAGGGTTCGGGTTCAATTACCATCCGGAACATAAAATTATTTGCTTTTTCTTCTTAATTACTAAAAAGCATCTGTGCACTTCACAACCACATATTTTATAACGTATATACTAAAATTTAAAATGAGTTGGCTTGGTGCTCTTTCATATGCGTATTTTTTTAAATTTAGCACGTTTTTTTTTAATCCTAAAATTTTTTTCCCTCAGTGTATGCACATACTATTTACAGTACAGTAACAGAAGGGATACCGCGACCTAAAAGATCTTTTGTATCCCTATGATGGTTCCTAACCCTAACGGCCAGGCTCCCTACCTCTCCTCAGTACTTACTGCGTGCTGTTTTTACCCACGGAGATGAGTCTTCTCTTGCCAATTTATCGGCGGCCTCGTTACCCACGATCCCGCAATGTCCTGGTACCCAGCAAAGTAATACCGTGTTCCTTGCTGACAAGAGATGAATGGTATCAAAGCACTCCTGGAAGTGATCGTCCTATTTTAAAGGGACTTGATGATCGCCTTCTCAGTTTCAGTCTGGCACAGATTGAGATTGCTATTACCTAGGCCAGAAATACCATGGACGAAGTACCCATTGCAATAGAAGGTGCTCTGCCCTCCATCAGTGATCCGCCTGTGTACCAGTGTACATATCTGGGATCTAGTTCTGGTAAGCCATTTGACCAGGCATCTCGGTCTGGAATTTTGACCTGAAATTTACTTCCAAACCAGATTTCCTTTGGCATAGCCGCGGAGAACTCGCAGATTCCTAGATCTGGTGTTTTGCTCAAAATAACTTTGTGTTGTGTCTTGTGTTGTCCTCCAGTATAATGAATGATATAACTTCTGTGTTCATATGCTATATCGAAAAGTACGTTATATGGAGCTAAAATTTTATTACGAGAATTTAATAAAATCAGTCTATATATCACATATGAGCCCAATATTCCAATTTCCCTTAATTTATTTTATTTATTTATTTTTTTCACTTAATAAATAACAAACGTTTACGCGTCGGAGGTATTTTTCCTGTTCAATAAACGCAACCACTTGTAAGAAGTTATTCCTTTGAACTGAAGGTAATTCCACGTACGCAAAAATCATGCAAAATCATGTCATTCAAGGACACAAAGTAAACAGGCGTTCGTTATATATATTACTAATTTTTTCAGCCGTTCGTTATTTAGAGTAATCAATACATTTAAAAAAGGTATTCATTACTTGGAGCGTTGGTTATATAGGCATTCGTTATACTGGCCGACCACTGTACTTTCAGAATTTTGCATTTGCAAATTTCTCGAAGCTGCTGCTGCTTGGAAAAATTTGTGGAGTGAGGTCCAGCCTAAGAGCGACTCTAAGGCCGCGGTTGGGCACGTTTTCATTGCTCCTATCACGGACAGTAGAGCTATCCTTTAGAGTTTTTTCAGACCTGAAATTGCAACTTTTTGCAGCGTTTTTGGCCACCAGACTATAGAGGCATAAGTTATAGTCGGACGGACTATAGATCGGTGTAGCCACTCTATTAGTTTGGAGTTTAGACTCCATGTTCGACAGAAAAGCCTTCGACAGGCCCTCATGGCTCGGGTGGCTTTGCTAAGAGTTTTGTCTAGATGGGAATTCCCACTTAGTCTCTTATCCAGGGTAACCCCAAAATATTTGACTTCTTCAGGGTATTCAAGCACTGCTTCACAAAGGGTAACCGCACCAATGTTCGGCTTGTAACTTCTTATAAACGGTACCAGAACAGCCTTTTGCGGGTTAATTGGTCATTGGCACACCAGTTTGATACCACGCGCAGAGCTGCACTCATAACGTATGATACAGTGCTGCCAAATTTTTCCGTTACTAATTAATTACTAGGCCCTGCTGCAGTTTGGTTAAGAGGTCATCCACGGCGAGAGACCAGAGTAGAGGAGAAAGAACACCTCCCTGTGGGCATCCTCTTATGGCTCTGATATCCACGGAGCTATTGCCTAGGGACGAAGTGATATCACGATCACGGAGCATGGTGTCGATCCACCCGACAGTGGATGGATCTATGCCTCGTTGCCCTTGCGATGGATTCGTAGGCGGTATTATCAAAAGCCCCCCCGATGTCCAGGAAGGCTCATATAGTAATCTCCTTAAAATCGAGGGCGCTTTTGATCTTACCAACCAAACACTGTAGGGCGGAATCTGTCGATTTGGTTTTGACAAACGCAAACTGAGTCTTGTGTAATAGAGTTGCTTATCTTAGCTTATCCCTAATATGTATGTCAAGGAGTCTTTGGACGGTCTTTAAGATGAACGAAGTTAAACTAATAGGTCTGTATGGTTTAGGTGAGTCGGGTGCTTGCTGCCCGATTTAGGAATAAAAAGACGGATACCTTCCTCCAAGTATACGGTATATATTCCCATGAATAACTTGCCCTAAATAAACAGACCAACGAATCGATGATAACATCAATGCATCTCTGAATTAGTGACGGAAATATGCCATCTCCGCCTACAGATTTGAAATGTTCAAAGGACTCTACCGCCCAAAGTACCTTGTCCCTGTCAAAGATGGAGCCAGACCTGCTGAGATTTCCCATTAGAAGGCTCCTTCGATAAAATTGTATGTAGACGGGAGGCCTCGGGCAGTGTCTTTATTGACTCACATTTTTCCTCTACCTTTCCTTCTTGGAGCGGCGAATGAGTTTATTGTATTCAGTGAGAGCAGCTCTGTACTCGACACACTGATGTAATCTTTTTGCCCTGTTGAAAAGCTTCCTGAAAAGTTTGCGCTTTCCATCCAGTTCCCCGTTCCACCAGGGAACCCAACGTTTCATCAAGGAGGAACTGGGAGCTGTCTGAGAAAATATTTTTTTATTTTCACTTTTATTTTAACATAGTTTGATTAAAAGAAAATACCGATAAAAATAAAATACTTCACACAAACAACAAAAAATACATACTGTACTAACCAATTTATTTAACCTCCCAGCAAAAACGTTTCTTTTTTTGGTAAGCGTCTACTTTTTGTATCGATGGAGTAACGCGTTACAATACGCCTCAACACAAATTTTTTCACTTTCTCGTTTCCCAACTGCATTACAGGTAATGCAGTGGGAAAGCATTTTTTAATTTCCCACTTACCTCCAATGACATGCCCAGGTTAAA
This sequence comes from Rhagoletis pomonella, assembly GCF_013731165.1. NCBI lineage: Eukaryota > Metazoa > Arthropoda > Insecta > Diptera > Tephritidae > Rhagoletis > Rhagoletis pomonella. The sequence goes on along the minus strand of NW_023458556.1, from coordinate 106,745,996 downwards.
ATAATGTGTTCTGTAACCTAGAGGGTATGTGGTGAATCGCGATTAGGAAGCACCAGTGCACGGACTTTACCAATTTATTGGTAGATCTACCAACTTTTTAGCTGTATTTTATTTTCTACCATTTTTACCAACAAAGGCTAAAAATCTACCTATATTTTCCGGAAAGAAAGCAAAGACATTTACCCCCTATACTAACAATGTCACAAAACTCAGCGCTTCACTATTGTGATTTCTACTGCGCCTAAAAAAATATGCCACAAAAATTAGATTTTAAGGGGGGTTAAATGAATGAAGTGTATGCATATCTTGTCATCGAACACACCTAAAATAAAAATGAAAAGTTAACTCTGACCATAACCAATTTAAAAGTTAAATTGCATCTCTATCAGCTGATTATTTATCTAAATATTTTTCGTTTGCGATACGTTTTTTGTGATAGACTGACAAATGGTTTGCAAACTTCAAGCATTTCAAATCTAATTTTAATCAAACAATTTTTAATAAGAGATACTTTTTTTTTTAATTAATTACGGCATCCGTAATGGAATCTAACTCGAAGCGAAAATCTTTTTAAAATTATCTCAATGAGATTACGGAATTTGATAGCGAGCTCAGTTTTTCAATTTAAAATATATTTGGGAGAAAATAGCTGTAATTTTATTTCATTCGATTCGAATCGATTTACATTCGATCACGGATGCCGTGATTCGGGCCCCGTATTATGTATAAGTTTTTTGTTGAACGTTTTATTGGCGTGAAATTGTTTGTTCTTTTGTTAAAAAATACAATTATCCTAGCGTTATAGCAGGAGTACAGAAACAAAAATTACACCAACTGCGCATAATTACAATAAGAATTGCAACAACTACATCATTTTGACATAAAGAACAACCGAGGCAAAAATACAGCTGCTCCGATAACACCCCCTTATATGAATTCACCTTGATTTATCTTAGATGAGTAAAAACTATCTAACATTGTTTATTTTTAAAAAATCTTCCAACTTCTACCATTTTTGTATGTAAAATCTACCAATATTAATTATACCAAAGTCCGGGGCCTGGTAAGCACTTTTCGAAATTCACCACGAGAAAGTGAAAAATTTTATTTTGAGGTGTACAAAAAGAAAGTGCTAACCAAAAAAATAAAAGGTTTTGCTGAGCTTATTCTAAAACAAAGTTAAGGCGCCTTGATTTTTTTATGGCAAAATCGTTAATTACTCCTTCAGTGTCCAGATCAAATCTGCGGCGAACACTCATTAGGGCTAAGCCATTCAGTCTTTCGAATTCCACAAGAAGGGTTTCAGATGTTCTGCGGTATACGTAGTGACAGGCAATGTTGCATAAATTTTTAATAAATAAAAAATGTTTGGGGAAAAGTTGACTTTGACACTCATTTAGAGCTTCCAGTGTTAGAGTTAGGCGACTTGCAGAGTCTTCTTGGCTCCATTTCTTTTTCCATAAAGAAAATTCTGTGGCAATCGTTCCCGTGTCAATATTTTTGGAAATATTTAATAAGGCCGCTTGTTATAGTTACGTGAAAATCCACGGCTGTTGCTGTGTGCCAATCGGTAACCTTTTTTCTCCGTGGTGAGACGGCGAGGAACAATTTTCTATGGTGTACGAATAAATTGAATTTTGCTGTCCAAATGAAAAGTACAAATTTGACAGTTGAAAGACCAAACAAACACCCGTGCGAAAACTGTATTTTCGGTGTCTTGCTGAAATTCTTAAAATTTATATTTATTTTACACGGGTTTTCTTAAAGAATGAACTATATTTTTATAAAAAAAATAACCAAATTAAATAAGATCGGAAATAATACGTTAAAACTTGGCAACAGTACAAAAAGAGTAGGAGTTGCTGAATTATTTAGAAAAAGCACTATGTACATATGTATATGGATCAGTGGCGTAGCCAGGATTTGGCGAAGGGGCGGAATTAAAAAAAAATAATCTATCGATAACTTAAAGTTGTGATACACAATGGCGTCGCTTGTGGGCATTCTTTCATATATGTATGTATGTGCCATTTTTACCGTTATATATTTTTTGTCACTCGGTTATTCCATTAGGAATTCATGCTTTATTTAAATTTAAAAAATTAAATTACTACTCCATTTTAATTAATTAGTGTGTGGTCCAGTTTTGTTTTGTAGAAGTTTCGTTAGTATACACTTCAGTTTTTACACATTGAATATATCTGCATATTTATATATTTACGCGTATCTATTTGTATTTATTTATGTACAAGTCTACAAAATCTTATTACTTATAAAGCGATTTTTAATCTTCGTTGCTTAACACACATTTTTTAAATTACTTCTTGTGTTGTAATCGGCACATCAATATATACCGCTAGCATCGTTAAACCATTCAGCCGCTCCTTAATTGTATAAAAAGAAGGGGCAAATAAGATAGCATATTCAACAATTGAGTAGTCCACTTGCAAAGTGCGTTATGTAAATTTTTTTCGGTATCGTATAGATTTTTCTGAATATCGATATTTCATCGCACGATAATCGATTTTTTGAATCGATATTCCAAGGTCGATATATCGAAGACATCGATACTTTACCCGCAATATCGATATTTAAGTTGAAATTTACAAAGAAGTGTATGGAAAAATACTAATGTAGGTTTAATCAACAGCTTGTGTGATTTATTTAGCTCTTAAGTTTGACAGACCGCTTGAATCGACCGGCATGCCGTTTTAATCCTCAGTAAATATACAAGATGGAAATAACACAATTAGTTGAGTTGATAAGCAGGTCTAATATTCTATTCAATTGGGAGTAGGATTTTCAACATCGATTTTTCCGATATCGATATTGTTCAGCCCGATATATCGCCGTATCGATTTGACATGCCATGAATTAAATCGATTCATGATATCGATACTTTCTTAAATATCGAACATTCCTAGTTTCATCTCCACTAACAGCAGAGTGAAAATTTTTCTATATTCTCAAAAAAATAGCATGAAATGTTAACTACTCTTGCAAAAGTCGCTATAATACTTATTTATACACTTTCAAAAGTCTCCTCTTCGTATGAATTTAGAAAACTGCAAGAAAACGTGGTAGTTTCGGTGCCTAGTGGAAGAGGTCGCAAAAAAGAAGCAAACCAATCCTCCTAGAGGAGAGAACGCGAAAAGCTAAAAAAAAGCTAGCTATGTAAAAGTTACTGTTTCAAAACTTGCAATATTAAATTTTTAAATATAAAATTTGCAAATTTACCATACTGCAATTAAATTTTTTTAATGGTATTAGGCTCGTATTTATCAAAATTTTCAGGTAATAAAAAAAGATACAGTTCGGATGTTACTTGTTATCGTAGACGTTTTTTTTAATTCATGGCTTACTTTTATAAAATCGCATAACGCTGCACTATGGGAAATTTGAGCCTATTTTGTGGCCAAAAGTCAATTTCTCGACATGCTTGAAATTAATTTTTTTTATCTTATCTTACAGAGAATACTTCAGAGTAAAAAACTGTATACTCTGTTTTTCGATAAATTGACTTACCGTTGATTTGGTAACCCTCAAACAGATAGTTTCGAAATTTTCTGTAAACGATAAATGTGTAGCTTGATTTTGTCCCACTTTCAAATGCGTGTATCTCGTAATCTATTGGCTGCTTTTCAAAAGTGAAAAGTTGAAAGAAAGAGTGACGGTTAGCAGAATATTTACCAATTAAAACTTGTATTATAGTTTAAAGGTTGTGGCAAAGAAACGTCCGCATTTAAGTGACTTTAAAGTGAAATTGTACAATTAAAAAAAAAAAGTTTATTTAGTGTTTTAAAAAAAATGTTTAAAAACGTTTAAAAAAGCTCATCATAAATCGGTAGAATAGTCCCTGATCTATTATTTCCCCATAATTTCTAAGGTAACTAGTTGGTACAAAATCATGAGTTTTATGAAATAATTCACGGTGTTATAATTTAAAAGTTGGAAAAAAACCTGTCAGATAACAAAGTTTTAAACTTAAGGTAAGTGGAGGATTCGAGTCGGTATTTAAAATAGAACTTATGAGGCATCTGTTTATTGGGTTGGGGTCCACTGAACCCCGTGTGACCATTACGCTATTTTTTGGAGGTGCGACCATTACGGGTTAATTTTTGCGCGGCAAGGTCACTACTTCTAGTCCTACTACTGGGCCAAGTTTTAAATTGATATCTGAACTTTTCGAATTTTGGCCACAAAATAGGATAAAATTTCCCATAGTGCGCTGTTTGCAAGTGGACTACTCATATATTCATTTAAAGATAATTTGTCGTCCGTCTGTAATAAAAAAATTTTTAATCAGAAGGATAAAATAGTATTGTGTTATTAATTCAAAAATAAATAATTGTGGTTCAAGACGAGGGGGGATCTATCCCCCAAATGTCCCCCCCTCCCCTTCCTGGCTACGCCACTGATATGGATATATTCAAAATATCCTAATTATTAGGTTAGATGGTTATAATCAACAGATAAGCCGATAACTGTTTTCACAATAAAAATCAAAGTTATTGAATCAAAATTAGGGTGGTCGAAAATACACGCGGGAACAAAAAGTTTAAAATGTTAAAACCCATGAAGTTTTCCATGTACTTTATATGGGAAAAACAGTTTTTCATAAAAATGATATAGAATTCTTGAAACTCAATATTTTTCGATCGGAAAACTCTGTTTCTCTTTAGGAGACTTCCAATAAAAATACTCAATTGTTTACTTAAATATTTTTTTCATAATTCACCTTAAACACGTAAAAATTCAACGGCCATAAGTACCATTGTCCTAATTTAAGAACTGAACTAGCTACCAGGCTTAATATAGTGAAATATTTGTCCTCTAGAAAAAGCTTTGTGCACACTAATACATTACTAAGTTTAACTAAACTAACAATCCAAAGCTAAATCGATTACGGGCTACAGGTTTATGGTTCATGTGCTAAATCTCTACTTAATAAAATAAAAACACCCTACCATGCTGCAATCAGAAGGAGCCTAAGACCATTCAGAACAACTCCAGTGAATAATCTACTCGCCGAGGGAGGCTTTCAACCAATCGACCTACGAATAAAACATCTTAGAAGCCGAATCATATACAAGCTGCATAGTAAATCAACGAATATTTTAAGTCAAGAAATTCAACTTTTGAACAAGAGAAAAACCAGCTTAAAGAAGCGATCAGGGCTTCGCGAGGTAAAAGCACTAGCAGAAACTCTCGACTTGAACTTCGCTCCAGCAAGTCTTACTGCAAATAAAATCCCACCTTGATATCATGAAAATGGCATCTTTATTAACAACCTTTCACTTTTGCGTAAAGAAAGCACATGCAACTCTTCTTATCAACAACTTTATAATAGCTTAGCCGGACGACTGAAACAAGAGGACTGGAATTTCCTATTTACAGATGGCTCAAAACAAACAGACGGTGTCTCATTTGCAGTGACAGACGAAAATAGCACCACAATATCCCACGGTCTACTTCCACACTACGCAAGTATATTTGATGCCGAGCTACAGGGCTTACTTTCAGCGCTAACATTCGCTAAAGAGACCAACGATAGATATGTGATTTGTACCGACAGCAAATCAGTTTTTCAAGCGGTCAAAAAATTTCACCTAAACGAAGGCCCACTGTCATCAATTAAACAGATACTCCTAAGTATCCCCACAAAATTAAAACTGATGTGGATTCCGGCTCACTCGGGTAGAATGGGCAATGAGAGAGCAGACCAAGCTGCAAAGTCGGCCCTTAAAGCTTGCCTCCATCTCTATATGCCGTTCGGAGTCAAATCTTTAAAGAACATCTGCGCAAGTGCCCTAAGTACACAAATCAGTGATGAATGGCGGAGTTATCTACACCCATACAAACAGGTAAATCCATACCGAAATGCGGTCATACTTCCAACCAACACATCAGTTTGGGAAAACAAATGCTTCACACGCCTTAGACTAGCCCACACACTTTTAACGCACAAATACCTTCTACTAGCAGCCCCCATTCCCAGATATAACTTCTGCAACAATTCCAACCTCACAGTTCAACACATACTATTAAGTTGTCCAGTTTCAGACAATTCAAGGCCGTAACCCAATCGAATCAATATTACCATATCCTTCAGAAGTAAATATTAAAATAATTGCGAAATTTTTAAAAGATATCAATATTTTCCATTTAGTTTAAGACAGGGTTCGGAAATATTCACTCACCTTCGTACGCGAACGCGAAGGTGAACGCATCAAATATTCTGTATTGATTCTCCTTCGCGAACGAGAAGCATAAAACCCATCCAGATAGTTCGCGTTCGCGAATGTTAGGTAGAAAAAATTTCCGCTGTTGTTCGTACGCGTATGCATTGGTGGACCAAACAGCGTGCGTTCATATATGTAGCTATAAGCGGCAGCGATGCCTTCGCGAAGGTTCACTGCTGTCGTTCTCCTTCATAAGTGAATGTAAATGCTGCGGCAAATATTCGCGGAAAGTTGGTGTGGCTAGAGATACTATTCTGTGCGAAGGCAATTTTGTTAATTGCATAAGATTTGCACCGTTCATTCGATTTTCAAAAATTAGGTGTCAAATGAAAGGGCTTGGCCTTAGATGTGCAGTAAGGCTTTATTTTTTAATAAGGGTTGCCACCTGCGTTTAAAGTTATAATATTTACCCCGTTCTACCGATTTTAAAAAATGAGGTGTTAAATGAAAGGTATTGCCACCGTTGAAAAACGCATGTTATAAATAATTTTACTTGTGTTTGCAATAGTGGTGGAAACTATCGATGGCACTATCGATAGTATCGATGGTGCATCACTATCGCAACTATCGATGGTGCTGACTATCGACACCATCGACGATATTTCATACCAATGTACACGTATAGAAAAATTCATTGCCTCATTGCACAGAACTAACGGACCTATACGCACAGCGTAGATTAACAATACATATCGTCGTTTAAAATACAAAACCGCGTGTCAACAAAATGCAAAACCGCATATGTGAGGTTGCATAAATTATTTTCTTGAGAGTATAAACAATCATATTTCAAAATGGTT
>NW_023458556.1:106729277-106738944 GCF_013731165.1 Rhagoletis pomonella | reverse complement strand
TATGAGGCATCAGATTTTTAGTACATCTTACGAATGTATTCGTACTATTTACTAAAGAATTTAGTACTATTTACTAAAGAATTTCGTACTATTTACTAACGAATTTCGTACTATTTACTAAAAAAAAATCGTACTATTTGTTTATTTTTTTACGAAATTTTTGTAAAATGCACAGAAATAATTCGTATATCTAACGAAATTACTTTCGTAAAATCTGCGCTTGTTTCGTAGAATGTGCGATTTTGTTTTCATTCTCCATACTGTAAAAAACATATTACGAATTATAACACAACACTTTTATTTTGTTTTTATAGTTAATTTTAGGCGTTTTTGTTTAACAAAACGTTTTGCAAAAACGCTTAACATTATTGATTAAAATATAATGAAAGTGTTGTGCTATAATTTTAGTCATGTTTTTTATAGTGTTAATAATAAAAGCAATCATACGTTCTAAAAGAAGAAGAATTTTCTGACTACACTATAGTTTAGAATTAATAACAAGTAATTTTTAGCAAAAAAAAAACCGACTTCAACTCTCATATAAAAAAAATATATATATATATATCTCATGATCCACTGATCGGATCTTAACCAGATTAGTATGGGACCACCCCTGAGACACTACCTTTCCGATGCAAAAAGAATTATCGAAATCGGTTGACGTGGTCCAAAGTTATGCGGTAACATACATAAAAAAAAAAAAAGATTCCGACGAACTGATAACCTCCTCCTTTTTTGGAAGTCGGTTAAAAAAGGTTATTTTACCTATAATAAAACTTGAGTCTTTTATTTATATGCATACGAAGGGGTTCTATACTACATATTTTTTAACCGAGGAGGAGGAGGTTATCAGTTCGTCTCAGGTGGTCCCATACTAATCTGGTTGAGATCCGATCAGTGGATATATATATATATATTTTATATGGGAGTTGAAGTCGGTTTTTTTTGCTAAAAATTACTTGTTATTGCTTAGGCTTCATTCAATAAAGTATATTGATGCAAAGTGTTAAACTATAAAATTCTACAAAACTAAATATAATAAGTTATAAAATATGAAAGAATATAAAAAATACTGGTTTTACTTTCTTAAACATTATAATATTTTTATGTAGAGGCACTTGACAGAATCGCAGCTTCATCGATGTTTGTTTCCTTGACGACTATAAATTAAAGGAAAATTATAAGGCGTCTGAAAAGCAAGTTTCAGTGAAAAGTCATACATGTACTTACTTTTAATAACATTAAGTAGTGCTCCTGGCTTAGGCTTGCCGTTGATAGGTAACTGATGAAATTGCCTATTTATCAAGTCCCACATTGCAGCGCAAGGCGCAGCGTAGGCGATGTTAAAAACATTGTATGCTTAAAAGCATAGTATATCCAGCTTTAATATTTAATTTTGTATTATTTTTTAACCGACTTCCAAAAAAGGCAAAACAAAATAGCGAAAAAGGCAGGAAAAGGCAAAAAGAAAGGTATTGCCAAAAAAGCAAAATAAGGCACTAAACAAGTAAGAGCAGCGCTGTCTCCGGCTATGCCGAAGGCTTCATGAACGTCTGCAAATTTTAGTTTGACAGATTACTGATTTTGAATACATCTGCATACATCGATAGAGGAGTTACATACTTATATAAAAAATCGCATCTAAACAATCAGAGGTATGGAAGATATACTTTATATGGCACCAATCTAAGTGATTTTCACTGCTATGTGATCGGTATGTAAACCGGTAACACAATTTATTGGGTTTAGTTTCCTACATAAAGGAGATATATCGCAAAAACTGGTATCTGAACAATCAGTGCTATAGGTGATAAAGCTTATACAACATAGATTTTGACGATTTTCTCAGTAGACTTTGTATTATTATTTATAAAATATCTTACGAAATTTATCAGTTTTAGCTGTTCAAATAAAGGGGTTTTACAGTAAAATCCCATATCTGAACAATCAGATGTATGGAAGATATATGTTGTAGTCACCCGATCCTTGTTTTTTCATGTTCCTAGCTGCATAAATGGAGGAGATATGATAAAAGACCTTATATCTGAACAATCAGTTGTATGCGGGCTGCAGGTTATAGAGACCCGATCTTCGTTATTTTCACTGTAAGTCTTCTGCTGATTATGAGTGAAAACAGCGCGAAATTTCATGTTCGTAGCTGCATAAATGGATAAATTATAACGAAAAATCTCATATCTGAACAATCAGTTGTATGGGAGCTATATGTTATAGTGGTCCGATTCTTCCGGTTCCGACAAATGATTAATACATTATAAAAATACACCCACCTACCAAATTTGATCAGGATATCTCGAAAACTGAGAGACTAGATTGCATACAAACAGACGGACAGACAGACAGACGGACATGGATAAATCAACTCAGCTCGACGTTCTGATCATATAAGTATACATTTTAATGGGTCTATCTCTTTTTGTTCTGGTACTTACAAACATCGGACCAAAGTTATAATACCATTTCATGCTCATGAAAGGTATAAAAAAGACAGAAAATACTAAGAACAATCAAAAAATATATTTATTTTAGAAATTTTTATATTACAAGTAAAAAGTGAAAAAATATGAACTAGTTTCATTATATGAAAAATTTGTACTTTGACTCTTTGACTATTTTATCCTTTCGAGTTTCTAAGTAACATTGAACCACAAGATGCATTTTGAAGTTTTCTGGCAGCATTTTCATTCGATTTTCGCGAAGAAAAGCCTTGAATGTACTAAATGTGCGCTCGACGTAAGTTGATACAAGTGGAGCCGAATTTAAATATTGAACGTTTGAAACGTTCATATTATCAGGAATAAGGGCGTTTTCCTCGCCCTTTACAATTTTATCCACACCCCTTATTGTCTCCAAGCCTACGTGAGCTGAGAAAACGGCTTTGAATTTTTCCTACACCAATTTGGCAAGAGGGTCCTGCGCTTCTATAAGCCGCATGGGCATGTGTATATTTTTTAATCTTGAAAAAAAATTGTAAATGCTATAATCACTTTTTTAAAGGTAGAAAAGGCAAAAAAAGGCAAATATCTTAAAAAAGGCAAAAAAAAGGCAACATCAAATGTGTATACATGGAAACAGGGAAAGCTAAATCGTGGACATTCTTAATCGAATATACTCTATCTCTTTAGCAGAAAAAAAGGCAATTTCCATAAAATCCGTTCCCTGATCATGAGATATATATATATATATTTTTTTTTTTATATGAGAGTTGAAGTCGGTTTTTTTGCTAAAAATTGCTTGTTTATCCAGCAAATCCCTTTTTAAAACGTGTAAAATTATATCATACGTTTCACAGCAGCCAACAATTAATTCCGCAATGACACGCGATACAAAGAATATGATGAAATATTAAACTACCGGTAATTGAGTATATTGTACGAAAATATTCGTATGTTGTACGAATTTAAAAAACATGTTTCTGCATTAGTACTTTATACAAAAATTAATTAAATTGTACGAATACAGAATTGTAGATTTCGTAAATTTAAAACCATACGTAAATATTACGAATGCCTTCCTACACTATACAAAATTATTCGTACAGAGATTTGTTCAGTGCTTTACGAATGTGTTTCGTAAAATAAACGTTAGATTTCGTAAATTGTACTGAAAAAATGCCTTACGAAAGTCCTTTCGTTATATTTACGTATGGTTCGTAAAATCTTGTTTCGTTGTGAAAAATGTGTTCGTATTATGAACAAAAGTTTCGTACATTGTACAAAAACCAACACTACGAAAGATTTTCGTAGCAATTTTACGAAATTTTATTTTCAGTGCATATGAGCAAATCTCAAGAGTTGTTACATTTTTCAACAAAAACGTGTTTTTGATCGAAAATGGTGTTACGCCTGTCTTAGAAAATGCATTATCTCCAGTTTTGTATAAAGACCAAGATTCCATCGCGAAATTGTATTTAAATGAAAACTTAAAAAAGATATTTTTATAACCGCTCATGCTCATATACCCGTAGTTGCGTATGTAACGTATACGTCCCGTAGCACTCGCAGTCATTTAACACGTTTACTCGCACGCCTTAACTTAAAAGTCATATTATTCAAAAATAATTAAATATAGGCGTGGGAGATTTTTGCAAAGTATTCCTTATATTCATACTATATATATAGGGTAGCCAGATATTATAGTGACATAATCAGTACAGTTGGGATCAAAAATCAGTACAAAGTCATAAAAATCAGCTCGTTTTTAAGCGTATTTTTTATTATTAACAATATAACAACCAACTAACAGCGCATTAATTTAACAAAAAGTAACTTATAGTCTTTTAAATACATATAGTATTATCAATATAAAAATTCATTACTTTAAAACAAAACAAAGGTATTACGTATGTATGTACAGCTGTGCTCAGGAAAATAGTAGTAAAATGTATTGACAAGTTTTGAAAGTTTTTTCTTTCCTTACTTAATTTAATTTTTTTATAAAAATATAGTTAATTCTATAAGAAAAGATATGCGAGTTGAAGTCTCAAACTTTCTAGAAAATTTATAAAAATTGAGAAAAAAAAATTGTAGCCCATTCAGTTTCAGTAGAAGACGAGCTCGAGTCAGGATCTGTTTGCATATTTTAAGCTACAAATTTAAAACATATTTAGTTGGTGTGCTTATTAAATACAACATTCACCTTAAAATGTTGTCTAAAAGGTATATTACCGAATTATTGCTAAACGAATTTTCGAGTACGAATGAAATTTAATAGCGTTAAATATGTATGTGCAAGTAAAATTACAGGTGGTCGAACATCAAAAATCAAAGTAAAGATATCATATCCAAGAGTCGGTAGTTTGCACCTTTTCCAAATTTTTAGAACTTACATTGCTCCGTAGCAGTAGTCGTCTTAAGTTTGAAATACTGACAGCCGATTTCTCAGTGGATGTTTAATTATAATCAAAAGATTATCTCTTATTGTCATATTCTCAGTATACTTAATATATGATTAACTCACCACCACCTTTCATGAGATTTATTTATGGCGAAACGAGCTGTAAAACCTGCAAATCGCGATTGCAAATCGGGTTGGGTTAAATCCAAACAGTCTGTTATTTTGCGAAATCCTAGGAAACGAAACAATTGCAAGCTGATACCTTTTTAATAATGGTTCAAGTTTAGTTAATGCTTTCAATCTGCTCACACGTATGAGTTGTCAAAAACCATTGTTTTGAACATGTAAACCTCAAGTAAATGTCAATTACACCAATTTGGAAAAGTATTTATTAAATGTAAAAATCAGTACAATCAGTAGAAACTCAAAAAATCAGTAGATTTTGCGTACTGATTTCGGGCTCATAAAAATCAGTACAATAGAAAAAAATCAGCACATGTACTGATTAAATCAGCGCATCTGGCCACCCTATATATATATTACTTTCTTCATGTGCATATATAACCATTTTAGAATGAACTTCGAGTTTGCCAATAAAAATTGTAAAAATGAAATTTTAGTTTCTGGAATAATAGTCATCTTTTACTCAATGTATTTTTTTTATTTGGTGATGCACTTGTTTTATTATACTGCATTCGTTCGTTTTGGAAAGAAGAACATTTTCACCGTCACCATTAGACAATCAAACAGATATTCTGCATGCTGCCATTTTTTTAATTTCGTGGTAAACCTTTGAGACTTAACAGATATGTTTTATTTGATGACAACGCCCATTGCCTCTTATATGAACATTCTATTTGAAAACTTCCCAAAGTTATTAGAACAAAAAAACAAATATGATTTTTGAGTGACAATGACGTTTTATGGCTAAAATTGTTCAAATACCTGATTTACTTTTTATTTTACTTGTTTCTGGAACTCCATTTATTTAGATAAATGCAAGAAGAATGCTTTAGCGTTTTTTTCTGCCGAGGGAAGAGAGTGACACTAGGGATGGCAAAAAAGTATAGAATAATTGATTAATTAATCATACGATTAATCAAAGCCAAAAAAATTCATTGAAAAATAATAATCGACTAAACGAATTTTTAGATGCACTTTTTTACAATGAGTATTCACAAAAACCCTTTTCCATAGAAAATTTCTTATTCTCTTGTTAAGATTAGCTTTGAATAAAGTAAAACGAGTATTTTTAGCCGCGATAATAGTTTATTATTTAACGAAGTTTGTAAAAACAAAAGTTTGATAAGCGTTTTGTTGTTAAGCGGTAGCACTTCTCGGAGATTGTCGCACCACCTTTTGAAAAAAGGCGCTCAGCAAGCACCGAAGTACCAACTAAACGACAGTCCGTAAAGTTTTAGGTAAACAGTTTTCATTCCTCCCACGCGTCGATGATATTCCGCTTTAGTTCTAGGACTTGACAATTTAAATAAAAACGCATATCATCTTGTGGGTGACCCAAATTATCATATTTTCGCCTACTGATTCTAGTGACGAATCGGTACCTGTTTCCACAAGATCATCTGCGCACATTATTTCATTTCGCAAAAACTTCATTTTTGAGGCCAGTGCTAACGGATCTTTGAAATGAATTTTTGTGAACCTCGGGTCGAGTAAAGTTGATGCAGCCAGCAAAACATAATAGGGGTATTCTCCAAATCTTGCAAAGCCATTGCACGTAGCACGGATTGCATGGATTGCATAACTTGCAAACACACAACAACAAAATACATGGGAAACGACATTTCCTATCGCTGCAAAATATGCAACGTCGAAACCCATGTATATATTTTGCAAAATAGCATAGCAAGATATATGCGACCCTGTGCTAGTTGTTTTGTTGTTGGAATTGCTACATATTTCTCTCATTCCTCTCATCTCGCTCACTTCATTTTTTTCTGCTGTCTCTTGTTATTGTATTTGATACATAATTTCGCTGCTTGCTACCCATGCATTCTACCACTTTGCAATGGGGTGCTCTCGTACTCTTCGAAATTTGGGACAGTATTTTTGCATTTCGTGCAATACGTGCATCGTGCAATACTTCGAGAATACCCCTAATGTTCGATGGATGGATTTTAGACAACTACAGAATACATATTTCTTGAAAATATTTTTTAACGATTTTAACGAAAGAAACACAAAACTATGATAGAATTAAATCGTAAATTGGACAAAAATAACCGATTAATTTAATCATATGATTAGTCGCCGCTATCCCTAAGTGAGACTAAAAAAACAGTTCGTGAGATTTGCTCATATGCATACGCGGTAAAAAAACGCGAATAATAAGTGAGCAGAGAGGTTAAAATCTTAGTCAAAGTAATTTTTATTTTTTTGTAACGCCGTATCCTGCTCTTGTTCTAAAACTGGAACTTAAAACAAATGTTTGAAATTTTGTCATCTGCCGTTAAAACTTACTTACGTAAGGCAGCATAAGTATGTATATATAAATGTTTAAATACACATACATAAATGATAATAATATTTTGGCTTTTATACTTTTAGCTAAGAGCTGCTTCTCCAATTTGTGGTGTGCGTCCTGATGGTGTTCCACAAATGGAGGGACCTAAAGTTTTACGCCGACTCCGAACGGTAAATTGATTTTATGAGAAGCCTTTTTATGGCAGAAATACAGTCGGAAATTTGCGCTTGACTTCGGATAGGCGACCGCTGTTAAAAAACTTTTTATAATTTTAGATGTTGGCCGGACCAGGGATCGGCTCTAAGGCCTACGAAGTGGTAGTACGCACCTCTAACCACTCAGCCACACCGGCGAAGAATATAACCAGTTCGAAACGTACCGTAAATTTTTAAATTTACAGCGAAGAGAATTTCCCGAATTAGCAACAGTAACAGATAGCAGTAGTGCTTTTAATTAATTTTGTGGGCTATTATCACTCTTAATTTGACCTCTACAGCTGAAATTTTATTTAAAAATCGAATACCTATCTTTACTACCCAGACACAATAGTACTTTTGTATGTACACAAGTGAATTATATCATAAAAAAGGATAAACTTTCAAAGCAATATAGACCTTGGCGACGACTTAATTCAAATTATATACTCCTCTTTAACCTTATATCTTAACCCGTTGTAGATACACATGTATACATGCTAGTATGTACATACATAGTAAGTGCAGAAGTATGTGTATACATATGTAAATGCTTATACAAGGAAAACAGAATCGTGAACTTGCGTAAAAAGTTTATTCGCGGATTCTTTTAGTGTCGCGATTTTCACTTTCAACTGGAAATATTTTCCCACCCCATAAATGCTCTCGGGGCTAGGCTTTGGGAATGAAGGTTGAGCTGTGTGGCGCGGTGTTTGAAAACTACCAACTCAGTTACTTACACTTTACGTGAATAATATTTGTATGTATTAATGTAGGTGTGTGCATGTACTGCAAAAAATTAAGAGTCCATAATAACATGCTGAGACGCGGTTGTAAGCTTTTTGAATAAGAAGCAAGTGACTGTTCTACGCTGGGGTTGCTTGATGGGATTCTCGTAGTTTAGTAGTTACGAGATAGAGTGAAAGTGGTCGTTGAAAATAGGTGTGAAGGTGTGAAAGCTTAAAGCTAGAATTCTTAAAGTGCATATCAACAAATACATATGTACATACATATGTATATGTAAATACTCGTATATAAATACATATGTACATTTGAGGTATGCAGCATCGTACACTTGGCTGGAAAGTAAAGAATTTGCAATGTTGCAACTAGGGAATCCAATCCCGCATAAAAATCGAAATCCCGAAAGCATGCGGGATCGAGGTCACTAATCCCGCGGATCCGCGAGATTTGCGGAACTGAAAAAAATCATATTATTTCCTCTAAACAGTTATATTTAAAATTGGTGTGTAAAAAAGACGATTTGATTTAGAAAATCTACGTATTTACTTTTAATTAGGTTGGCTTTTTTGATAATATGAGTCTTTAAGGTTTCATCTTTTAAATTCGACCTTATTTTATTGCACAATCAGGAACTTTTGATTTTGGTGATTATGCATAATTTCGAAGGTATATATATGGTCAAAATCGCTATATCTGTTGGGTATTTTTCAGAAGAAAATATATCATAATCAGAGTTACTGTAGTATTTTATACGATCTGAAACAATACTCGCCCGCTGTAATCCAAAAACTAGCTAAAACATCATTGATTCCGGATTATTAAAATTTAACTAAGTTTTCCTGTTTTTACGCGTAACTTTTTTACCGTTTGATATTTGAAAATGGTGTTAAAGTAATGTATTCTATATAACATACTCTTGAAAGTTACATCAAAGCTGAATGTGTGCCTCTAATAGAACCAGAGTTATGAGTATTCGAAATTTAGCATCTGAAAGCAAGCACAAGAAAAAACAATCAATTCTTTCGCTGGCACACTTATTTATCGACACTACTAATGTGTTCATAAATCTGCAAGTGTACAAAGTTTAAGCTAGTTATAGAGGCGAACGTTTTCAAATTTTAATCAATTACGCAGGACCAAAAAAAAAAATATCGATAAAAGGTTAATAAAGCCAGACCAGGTGGTGAATATGTTTTTGGGGTCGCTGAACCTGAATCTGAAATCCTTTTTGCTCCATAATGTCAGGATTTGCTTCTTTCTTCATTTCTTCTTGTAAGCCACTGACTTTATTAACATGGCGATGCCTTAGGAGCAAGTAAATTGCATCTGTATATGATTTTAACTACTTTTAAATGCATTTAGCTAAACAACTTCAAAATCAGTTACCAAA
>NW_023458556.1:106719974-106729267 GCF_013731165.1 Rhagoletis pomonella | reverse complement strand
TACTTTTAAATGCATTTAGCTAAACAACTTCAAAATCAGTTACCAAAATGATAAGTAAAAAGAAGAATTAATAAGCCGCTGCTTCATTTCTTTCAAAGTAATTTATTTTCAACTACACTGAGGGGAAAAAATATATTAAAATCAATCAGAAACATATTTGATCTTACTATAAACTTCAACTCAAGGCCTGTATATTGGTAAATATTCAATTCAATTACGGTCATATTAAAATGACCGCGTTCATTCTGAAAAAGCATCCGTTAATTGTATAATCAAGATAAAAACAAAAAAAAATATTTAGTTTGCTGCCTGCAGTGGAATTCGAACCCTGACCCTCTCTGACGGACATATAAACGTGATTTCAAATGTTGAATGTCCACAGCAACACCACAGCACGCGATTTAAAAGGATAAACATGTACTATATACATATGCAAGAATGATAGAATACAAGATTGCGCCGATGAGAGAGGATTTTTGAGCGTAATTTTTGCGTGACGTCATCTTGGTGCAATTGCGAGAGAGAAATGCCAAAACGCATAGGAAAATATGTAAAAAATGCGAAATAATGTGTCAATGGCAATATTAAATGGTCCAATTTTGCAGGAATTAATAAATATACAAAGTTTATTTAAATAGGAACACGTAGCAATGATTTTGAACATGTAGCCCTGTAGGTAAGTACGATTTTCAGCACATGCCGGATGTTGGAAAAATGCATGAAGTTATATGTAATATATATGTATATAAAAAACTTACTTATATCGCACGCTTGCCTTTTGATTTCACTTTTACAATTTGCCACTGCAGACTTCATTTTGCCTTGTAATGTTTCAATAATTGTGTAAAACTACACAGAAATATTAACGAACAAATAGTTAAATTGGAAATGTTTAGTTATTTGCCAACTATTTTTGGGTTAGTGGGCGGAGCGGGAGGGGGAAAGAACACAGTTCACACTTTGTAAAAAGTCACACCTGATCCCTCGAAAGCTTCCACATACCCCGGGGAAACCATTGGAAATTGGTCTAGAATTAGCATTAAAATTAGCATTAGACACCTGAAATGTACCGCGATGAGCGCAATCTCTATTTCTCCCAATCGTGCTATGTATGTACAGATGTGTCTGTTGTCACCCCTCTACATGCTTGGGATGCGTACCCAGCCAGCAAAGAAACGTAAATTTTGCCGACAGTGCAGTTTAGTTAAATTTTCCGTTTCCGAAAACGCATACAAAAACTCCTACAGTTATCATAAATTTTTGTATCCGGAAAACGTTCGAAACGTTCGAAAAATATGATGTCATTTGAAAGCAATAATTGTATTTTATTTGCTCAAGCTAAACATTTAAAAGCATGCGTGCGTAGTTGGCAGTGGCTGAGCGTGCAGAGGAGGGTGCCGCTATTTGTTCGCTTCCAGAAGGTGCCAGGTTTGAATTCCGTCAGGCGCTTCCTAATTTTATTTTATTTCTTTTGAACCATGAAAAAGTATCTGTGAAGTGCAGAAGGAAAGCGTATTGAACGAAAAATTCAATCAGACAAATTTCAGAAAAAACAGCCGAAAACGTATCCTTTTCACCACCATTTTCGGTACTTTTCTGTACATACATACTAGAGGTCTACGCCGACAGGTTTTGCGGCGGCGGCGTGGTCAACTTCAAAAATATTCGGCGCCGGCGCTACTGCTCATAAGGTAGATTTCAAAGAGCCATGAGGCTACTAATCTTATCATTTCAACTCGTCAGCGTTAGGCATTCACCATGCCAATTATTATATTATTATAATTCTATTTATTTCATTATTGAATTAGTTTTAAATTTAAATATTGTTACTTCCTACTTGAATTAAAATGTTGAGTGTCTGGCGCTGATTGATGGGCGAACAGAAGAAGGTCTGAGGTATATGCATACATACAGACACAGATCTCCACGATCTCTACAGATCCGTATATACTATTTAAATTTAAAGAAATAAAAAAACTTTACAAGTTTAGTTATTGGGGTAATTTATGTCGCTCTCAATAAATTTTTGCAATAATCTTATCAACCGTTATGTTAAATTACAGGGTTCTTACGATTTTTTGCGGATTGCATATTGAAAACAAGGTTGGTCTACTTTTTTTCCAAAAGTTTAACCCATCGACTCGAACTAGAACGGACCTTTTTGACCCACTGTTGAAAAAATGGCTTATAGTTGGTTAAAATTTCTACTAAAATATGAAGCGCCAAATTTTTCTAAGGAGAACCGAATGTAATGAAAAATAATACTAATGTTTACCATAAAGAGGGAACTTTAATCCTAACGTAATTTTCACACAGCCACCTACTACTTGTATACGTATGTGGGACCCCAGAATAAAATAACTTACGAATGTAAATATTAGCAAAAAAATGTGTTTGTTTAAAATATAAAAAATTACATAAAAAAATCAATAATTGAGAGGCCGCTTCTATTATAACTGCTTTCTAAGATATTGGCGTTAAAGTTTTTGATTTGTTATAACTTTCTTGTTGTTGTAGTAGGTGTATAAAAAAGTAGTATTGTTGTAGTATTGTTGTAGTATTGAAAAGAATTGTCTACTGCGGAAAAAAATCGTTAGATTACCAGTATTCGACCCTAATTTAACTGTAATAAACGCTTTCGTCGAAAAATATGTTACCTATGTTTTTCTGAGTTTCGCTATTTTTGGTAAATTAAAGGAGATCATATTCCTGTCCACTGGCCCAAATTATGCAAAAAAAACTAATTTAGAAATGTAATTTTCATTTCGTAAAATTGTGTTTTATACAAGTAGTTTTTAGTTCCTTCAAAGGATGTATTCAATGTATATACATACATCATAAAAATTTTGTACAAAATTCCTTAGGCGCCGAACGCCGCCGCCGCACAGTGTAAGATTTGACCCATCTAGCTGCTTTTAATTCTGTAATTCGAAAACTATTGAAGATAGCTTAATGAAATTTTGCACAAGGTACGTTATAAGATCGGCGAAGCTTTTTACAAAAAATTGGTAATTTATAGTTACTGTCACGCCACCCTATTATATACCTGCAATTTTTAAAAATGCAAAAACTGAAATATTTAACTAACTACAAAGGCTAAAATGCCCAAAATTTATACTAAGAATTTCTCTATAACAGGGAATTATAAACTGACAGAAATGGACTTAAAAATAAATATATTTTTTTTAATTATGGGCGTGGAAAATATCGATAAAAAGTTAAGTTGGGTCAAAATAATTCCGTTATAAGTTCAATATTTCTTGCTCTATTTACAAAAATGGGATACCACTGGAAATGTATTGAAACAGGCTTTCACTATTCAAAGCAAAAATACAAGAATTTGTCTCAGCCGAGATAAAATGCAAATGAATTACTCGAAGAACATGAAATTCCCAGTAGGCCAGAAAAAAGAAAATTTCATCAAAACCTGCACTTTCCAGCAGCTAAAATTGTGTTGTTTAAAGTCTAAGAGGAGTGGCAAATAAGCTGATATACAAACTTTATCGAACAGTGGCGGATAACGAGTTTTCGGGTCTAATAAAAATAATAATTTGCTAAAAATAAGTCTAAGCCAACATCGTTTAACTTTAACATGAAATACTCAGTCCTAGTTTACTAAATTCCCAAAAATGTATATTCATTAAAAAGAGCATACCTAAAAAAATAAGATTGATAAATAAATAAAATGATATTTTAGCAATGGTTGCATAAATCATATAACACCGACAAATTAAACATTGAGATTCAGTTTTAAATATACAAGTTTAAATATTATTGCGCTCAGTAATTTTTCAAATCAAACCCCGTCCCGCCATACACTGTGATTCAAATTTTTAGTTGTTATTGTTTCGTCTTTATCAGGCATTTCTAAAAACATTCTTGACGTTGTTTTGAAATTTGGCGACATAAAATAATGTAATTAATCTTTTCTAGAATATGGAAATGATACACTGTGCGCCGCGCCGATATTTTCGTAACTCGGCGGCGGCGCGTGAGGAATGACAAAAAACGACAGCGGCGCGGCGTGGCTCGGCGGCGTATACCTCTAATACATACGTTTCTACCGCACACTTTAGTGGGAAAACGGATCATTAAAGTATCCGGAAATATAATCGCTAAGCGGACAAAAACCCGGTTTTTATCGACTTTTTTCTGTTTTCGGATCGGTTTTCGGATTTTTTGCGGGCTGGGACGTGCGTAATAAATTTTTGTATGAAAGTATTATTTATAATACGAATATATTTAAACGTTAATCAAATATAAAGTATTAATTTTTAGTATGCATTATTTCACTCAGTGTACGTTTTTAGTTGGCTATTTTTTTAGACATATCTATGTATATACATATTCAGACGTATGTGAGATGCATGCAGCTATGCGTGGTACATATAGGCAGAACCCAAGGATAACGTACTAAAAAATAATTATCTGTGTATATAGCGGAGCTTCTCAGTATTTGTGCTGTGCTTTCCGAGCTTTCTGCTTTCAACTTCTGTCACAGCATTCAATACCTAAGATTACCTGCACTTAGCTTATGGCTCTTCGCCCGAATTCCAGAAACCTTATTGTAGCTTGCTTAGCCACGGCTTCCTGATCAGGGCTACAACGACTCCACTTTGCTCAAAGTGGATTAAGAGATTGACGGATGCCCTCTAAGAACGCAGGGCCTAGATTACTTTCGTTTACTGACATGGCGCTTTCTAACTCCGTGGTTGAGGAATAAATGCCATCAACAATTATCCATGACGTCATAACGATGGGGTTCGCGCACCAAGCCTGCGCCATCCTGCGACCATTGCCTTTTATGATGTCCAATCGTGGCGCTCTCCAGCTTTCTCGCCGAGTTACCAGCTAGCATTCTGCCTCTTGGAAATCTCAAAGGAATTATTATACAGCAGTCGATTACCCAGAAACGGGAGTGGATTTTGCCTCTCTCTGAAGATCATCAAGCGTGAGAACAAGCCTTAATTACCTCTCTATAGCACAAATGTTTGGACTCAGGACTTCGGGTTTGATGCTGGCTGAAATTCATTGCAAAAGTTATGCTCATTCAGAGACGATATCTAACCCCGAGACACGTTGTTAACTGTAGAATATGACACGGCAAGGGATGACGAGTGTTCTTAGGAAACAATGCGTTCACTGCGAGACCGGACGTAAAGGCGGGAATTATCACACCACCAACTTAACTGAGCCAAGATTGTAACGTGCTCTGCGACCTGTCGGGCTTTGAACAGGGCGGGGCGAAGCTGCGACTTTAGCCTGCCAGCAACTCCTGAAATGTTTGACTCTATCAACGTCGAGTGGTAAAATGCCGCAATCAACGGATCCAGAACGCAGTACATATAGCGAAATTGTAGCCATCACCGCGCGGGCACCGGAAATGCTTCTCATGAATGTGTATGTATGTATTCAACTACAATTTGTTTTTCAAATATGTTCATTAGGGCCGAGTAGTTTGTTCGGACCAAAATTTTCGAAGAAAGTGTATAGCAAACTCAAATTCTACGATTAATTCTAAGAAATATGATGAACAAACTGTATACGAAAATGACGTTTGACCCTCCCAAGGTTCAAAAGAAAAGGCAGTATATTGTAACTTTTTTGGTCGAAACTTATATTTCATTGTAGATACCGAATAATGATATACATAATTTTTTTTATTTTCTCGGTTCTGTTAAGTAGTTTCTTAAATATGAAGAAAACACAAAATTATGTAAATGAAACTCAAATTAACTCAAATTAACTACTTGTATAAAACACAACTTTACGAAATGAAAATTACATTTTTAAATTAGTTTTTTTTGCATAATTTGGGCCAATGGACAAGAATATGATCTCCTTTATTTTTCCAAAACTAGCGAAACTCAGAAAAACGTAGGTAACATATTTTTCGACGAAAGCGTTTATTACAGTTAAATTAGGGTCGAATACTGGTAATCTAACGATTTTTTCCGCAGAAGACAATTCTTTTCAATACTACAACAATACTACTTTTTTATACACCTACTACAACAACAAGAAAGTTATAACACATCAAAAACTTTAACGCCAATATCTCAGAAAGCAGTTATAATAGAAGCGGCCTCTCAATTATTGGAGATAAACAAAGACAAGTTGATTTTTTTATGTATTTTTTTTATATTTTAAACAAACGCATTTTTTGCTAATATTTACATTCGTAAGTTATTTTATTCTGGGGTCCCTTAACATAACGGTTGATAAGATGATTGCAAAAATTTATTGAGAGCGACATAAATTACCCCAATAACTAAACTTGTAAAGTTTTTTTATTTCTTTAAATTTAAATAGCACATACGGATCTGTAGAGATCGTGGAGATATGTGTGTGTATGTATATATATACCTCAGACCTTCTTCTGTTCGCCCATCAATCAGCGCCAGACACTCAACATTTTAATTCAAGTACGAAGTAACAATATTTAAATTTAAAACTAATTCAATAATGAAATAAATAGAATTATAATAATAGAATAATTGGCATGGTGAATGCCTAACGCTGACGAGTTGAAATGATAAGATTAGTAGCCTCATGGCTCTTTGAAATCTACCTTATGAGCAGTAGCGCCGGCGTTCCCAGACGCGCCGGCGTCGCCGCCGCCGCCGAATATTTTTGAAGTTGACCACGCCGCCGCCGCAAAGCCTGTCGGCGTAAACCTCTAATACATACATACATAAATAAGAATCCACATTTTTTTGGGAAACCAATATATGTAATTACTTACAACAGTTTAAGCGTAATTTTATCTGAAAATAAAACAAAAACTTTATATCGGTGCTCACTAGTGTTAGTAGAACCAGAAATGTTAAGAAAAATTTTCTTTTATTGTATCCTAGTGAACTAAAAAGTAAGAATTTTTAATTACATACTCTAGACCGACTCTATTGCAGACATGAGGACGATATGTACATACTATATTACATTTATCTTCCATTTTCGCAATTAGAGTTCCGCCCAATAAGTTTCGGTTTATAGTAGATTATATTTGAGTTTGGTAATATCAGAAACTTACACATTTAATTATAAATTAGAATTAGAATTTAGACAGTGAGGCCAATTATAACAGGAATATGTATACAAAAACAATGTTCATTTATTTTACAACTACAAGCACTCATACATACATATGTACATATTTATATGTACTTGTGCAATTGTGTGAATTTTTCCTTGCAGGAATCGGACTAAAAATTGCAAAATCGAAAACTAAAGCTAAGAAAACAAAAAAAGACACAAAAGCACGATCCAAAAGATTTAAAATCCAACCCACGCATTAACATTGGAGATGGTCCCGCAATCAGTCTTCAGCACGCGTTGGAAGTCCGGCCGAGCCCGTGGCAGACTCAACCGCAAGCTTGCTTGTTGCTGGTTGAAGATAATCATAGCGTCACATTTTCCGAGGACAAGAGAAAGACGTAGGCAGGAAACAGAGTTCGCTGGTGATGATCACTTGCAGTTCGTTTGTGCGGTTATCGTTCAATAGAGCACAACACAAACAGACGTGCAATCATACATATGTACGTATATATATAGTTAACTAGTAGTTTGTCATACCTATGGACGTAATATGTATATATGTATGTAGCTCTACCTACTTGTACTGATCGAGAACGGGCGAGTATGTAGCGTGACACGCGCGCCGCGCTAAGACTAGCCCTTTGTCAGGCCAAAAAAAGGAGGGCCTCAGCATCAATGATGAGGCAAACCCAGATCGGTGTGGCAACGCAATACTTGGCTATGTGCAATGTTTGAGGCATTTGTTTGTGCGCTTTGTATTATGTTCACTGCGTTTGTTGGTTTACTGTGTAGGTGTGGGTGCGGCCGGATGGACGGCAAAATCTCATTTCATAATTATTCATTTAAAATAAGACGCAGTATGAAAATAAATCAATCAAGAATGGGCAGAAATTCATGCAAACATATACATATACATATATTGAGATATTACGTGCACGTCGAGTATCAAATCAATGGCATACCTTAAATTCTAAATATAATATGATGATTTAAATTGCCAATTGCCTCTTTTCTTCAAAACCTTTTCAATCATTTCAAATGAAGACGCTAGTTCCTCTAAAAAATCTAAATTCGAAACATTTTTTTATACACATATGTATCTACATATGGGTCATTAAATACAATATTTACACATCAATATTTTTTTGGGGGGTGATATATATTTTTTTACGTTCTTTATCGAAAAAAAAGAAGACACCTATTATTTTATTTCGTCATAATATTCGAAAATCTCGAAAAAAAATTCTTGAAATTTTGAACTCACGGAGAAGTATCTTTTTTCAATTGTTTGCAGTTAATAAACTATTTGTCGGAGAACATCAGTTAAGGTATCAAAATGTGCGTAATTACCTCGACTTTCCACGAGAGTATGCGATAGATTAAAAAAAAACACGTTAAAAAACAAGTTAAAAAGTCTAAGTTCGGGCGGAGCCGAACATTAAATACCCGGCGCAAGTATTAAATATATGTTTTTTCACCTTTCCGAAACCTACCGCTAGATGATAAGCCGGGGTGTATCAATTTTGAGTAAATTAGCGTCCTTAAATTTCGAAATATTCAAGTTTCAAGCATTTCTGAAATTTACCGTTATATGAAAAGCGGCCGTAATTTTAGTCCGATTTCAATAATTTTCAACGTTTTGCTTATATGTGGCAAGCACAATAACCACACCGAGTTTGGTACAAATTGGTAGAACGGTTACCGATACACATATATGTGATCATAAGTGGGCGGTGCCACGCCCGTTTTCCAAAATTTTACCATTAACGTATTTCTTGGTAAAGAATTGTTGCAAGCATCAATTTTGAATAAATTAGCTTCAATATTTAATGATTTATCGAAGATTTTGTATTTCTCTAAATTACCGTTATATGGGATGTGGGCGTGGTTATTGTCCGATTTTAAAAAGTTTCGGCGATTTTTTATGCTGTACCAAGGCCAACAACTGTGCCAAGTTTGGAAGAAATTAGTGCAGCGGTTACCGAGATATACACAAGTAACCATAAGTGGGCGTGGCTCCGCCCATTTTCCAAAAATTTATAATATTCTTATTTTTCGTCTAAAAATTGTTGTAAATATTAATTTTGAGTGAATAATCTTCAGTAGTTACTAAAATATCGCAGTTTTCGTATTTCCGAAAATTACCGTTATATGGGATGTAGGCGTGGTTATCGTCCGATTTTTTAAATTTTCGGCCATTTAGTATGCTGTATCAAGGCCAACAACTGTGCCAAGTTTGGAAGAAATTGGTGCAG